>NC_057386.1:70651584-70762903 GCF_019320065.1 Cervus canadensis
TATACTTACAGGTATAAGAACTGCATTGATGTGGATTTGTCATCTAACAGCATGAAATGATCCCTCTCTTTCGGCTGCATTTCCTTTCATTATTTACTGTTCCTCCCAACTGCTTATCATCCACTGCTGTTGACTCCTCTCTGTCCTTAATTTCCTGAGATGGATTTCCACTTAAGAGACTGAGAAACTATTAGATGGAGAGTTTTCCCAAACCACCAGAGCAGAAGGTCTTCTGAAAAGAGACAAATCTGCCCACTATGGATTCAAGAAAGACAGAGGCATTTTGTCTTCACCCAGTGAAGATGAACCCAGTGCCTATCACGTGAAAAGGGCAGAAATGCATTTGAACTGAGGGAAACTACGAGCACAATCTCATTAACACAAAGACAATAGGAGCTAAGAGCCTAAATTCCTGTGCCCTGAAAACGGAAGTGGTTATACTTCTAGTCTAATGTAAAACATGACCTCCTGTGTTTGAGTTGGAATTTTCATAACTGTTTAGTCTGTGAGTTGTTCTAAGGAAAGCCAAAAGCAAAGAAGAAAATAATACTCTTATCTCCATAAAGCATTTTAGCAACGGTCAGACAAGTGGACTACCAGATATTTATTTGGAAATTAGCTAGTTAGCTATATTTTCAAATTATGCATGTATTGGTAGTTTTCTGCTGTAACTGGCAAGGCCACTATATATCTTTATCTTTGCTATATTTAGAATACTGTACAGGAAAATAAGACAGCATTTCCTCTCATGGTAACATTTTGGAGCTAACAATGTTCACTAGTGTAAAAGTATTTTCTGATCAAAACAAGCTCTCATATATACATTTGTTGGAAAATTACATGATATGTTGAAGATGATGTTATTATGGATTTGTTTTCATTTAATTTGTAATTACTTCCAATGTTTAAAAGAATACAAATGACTTAACTTCTCAAAAGAAAAATATAATATTACCACACCCTATATATTTTTCACCAATTATTCATCAATGATAAATTACACGGATTGATTACTGAACTAAGCACTACCAACTATGCATTGCCAGGTGCCTTTTTATTAAATTTTTATTGTATAGGATACATAAAGCCAGAGTTGAGTGGGGTCATATTTCTGGAAAGAGGGTGAGATTTCTGGATGGTGGCTCAAATGCTAAAGAATCTGCCTGCAATGCTGGAGACCCAGGTTCAATCCCTGGGTCAGAAAGATCCCTTGGAGAAGGGCATGGCAACCCACTCCAGTATTCTTGCCTGGAGAATCCCATGGACAGAAGAGCCTGGAGGGCTACAGTCCATGGGGTCACAAAGAGTTGGACACGACTGAGCGACAAACACACACAAACACACACTTGCCTCACAGTCTCTTATTTAAAGGCTTTTTTCCTGTTCACGCTGTCTCTCTGGGAAATCTTATCCAATCATATGGCTTTAAAGACTCTTGTGACTCCTACATTTTTGACTCTCTCTAGCCTTGATCTCCCTCTGTGAACTGCTTAGTCACCTGCCTGATCTCCACCTAAATTTCTTTCCTATTTCTTTTTTTTTTTTGGGGGGGGGGGAGGGGGGAGGTGTGCTATACAGCTTGTGAAATTTTAGTTCCCCTACCAGGGATTCAATCCCAGGCCCTGGCAGAGAAAGTGCCAAGTCCTAACCACTAGACCGCCAGGAGAACCCCTCCACCTGAATCTCTAACAAGCCCTCTTCAAAGCTATCTCAAAATAAATTTTTACTTTCCTCACTAAATCTGCTCTTCCCTATCTTTTTCATCTTTGTAAACTGATACTAACATTCACCCAAACAGCGTGTGTGTGTGTGTGTGTGTGTGTGTGTGTGTGTGTGTGTGTGTGATGTGAGATGCAACAAACTGGGTTTGATGCCTGGGTGGGGAAGATCCCCTGGAGGAAGGCATGGCAAACCACTCCAGTATTCTTGCCAGAAGAATCCCTTGGACAGAGGAGCCTGGCGGGCTACTGGGCTACTCTGGTGTTGCAAACAGTCAGACATGACTTAGCGACTAAACAACAAAAATAAAACATTTCCTATAGCTTCCCTCCACATTTAAATAAAATCTAAACTTTATTACCTGGTCTACAAATACCTTCATGATCTGGATGCTGGGGCCCCTGCCTCCTCTGGCTCCCCAGCAGAGTGAATTACAGTCCTTTGGCCTTCCTTCCTTTAACACGCTGTAGTAGGCAGAATAATGGTCCCGATTGATGGCCACATTCTAATTCCCAGAAACTGTGACTATGTTACTGTGATTAAGTTAAGAATTAAATCAAGAAAGGAACATTACCCTGGATTAGCTGGGTGGGCCCATTGGAATCAGAAGGGTCTCCGTAAGTAAAAGAAGGAGGCAGTGCCAGAATGATTCATCCTGAGGAAGACTGGATGGACCACTGTGGATTCTGAAGATGAAGGGAACCTGAAACCAAGGAATGCAGGCAACCCTTAGAAGCAGCAAGAGGAAATACATTCTCCTCTAGAAACCCAGAAAGGAATGCAGACCTGTGGACGTATTGATTTTAGCCCAGTGAGAACCACTTTGGACTTCTGAACCCCTAAACTATGAGATACTAAATTTATGTTGCTTTAAGCCACTGAGTTAATTTGTTACAGCAGCAATAGGAGACTCATACACATGTCAAGATCACTCCCACCTTAGGGCCTTTACAAAGGTTGCTCATCTCCCAAATATAGGCATTCTGAACATCCCCCTATCATTTGGGTCTGTTTAAACTGCACCCTTCACAAAGGCCTTCTCCAATCACTCAAAGTAGCTTCCTTGGTACTCTCTCTCACTGGCTGGACCTGTTACATTAGCATCATGGCACTTATGTTACTTTTCTACGTCACTGGAACACACAAGGAAAGCTGAAACCTTGTCTCTCACTTTCCTTGTAACAACCCGTATCTAGAATAATGCCTAGCACAAAGTAGAAGCTCAATAAACATTTTTTGGAATAAATGAATGAGCATTTTTTTCCATGCAAAGCAACGGACATACACTATAGCACTGAATCTTTTTAACAACCTGATGGGATAGGTTCCTATTACCATTTTATTAGACATAAAGTCCATGAGAACAATGTAAGGAGGACTCCTATTGGTATGTTAGTTGCTCTGTGGTGTCCAACTCTTTGCAACCCCATAGACTGTAGCCTGCCAGGCTCTTCTGTCCATGGAATTCTCTGCAAGAATACTTGAGTGGGTTGCCTTTTCCTTCTCCAGGGGATGACAAAAGTCTTTATAGGAGACAAAAAGAAGAGCAGCCACCAATGTGAATAGATGTAGACTGGAGTGCTGTGGCCACAAGCCAAGGAAGCCAAGTGATGCCAACTACCAATAGTGGCTATAACAGACACGGAAGCATTTTCTCCTCACAAGCTCCAAAGGAAGTGTGCCCTTGGCAACACCCTGATTTTGGACTTCTGGCTTCCATTTTGAGGTATACTTTACAGTATCCACAGGAACCTGATGCAGAATTCACAGTGCTTTATGTTCTTTTCCTTTAAGTAACCACTACAACTAAAAATCATTTCCAGTGAGTTTGATTCTGCCGTAAGCAGATCAGAGAGTTCTTAGTAAATGAGAACACAGCATTTTCCTGACTTATTTATTGGGGTGCATAAGAGAAGGAGGTGATGTTTCTGCAGGGTCTATGGGTAGGAAGTCCATTCATCACTATCACTGTCACTGTCAGAGAACACTTAAAGGGGGAATTGGGGACGGAGAGAATGTAGCACGTGGGGCAACGGAAGGCAGGACCCCACCCCCCCCACCCCCGCCGCCCCGGGTCCCTCGCCACTTTTTCCTTGCTGACCTGACCCTCTTCCCACAGTTGCCCTGATGATGGTCGGGCAAGGTCTGGGGTCAAGCAAAAGCGTGCACTCTCCAGACAAGCCAGCTCAGCCACTCTGCCCCTCGGCAGCTTGGCTGAGAGGTAGGGAGAGAGCTCGAGATCGGGTCTCGGGTAGGGAGGCTGAACCTCCAAAGTCCCCACTCCCGGGCCGGCGGTGGCGAAGGGGGTTGGGGCTGAGTGCCCTTCCGGGGGCGACCGACCTGGGGCTCTGGCAAGCCCTCCCGGGACGCATCGGTCCTCTGTCTGTGGGCATCTGCTCTGTGCCCAATCCTCAACCCATTTCTCGGGGCTAAACCTTCCCCCCTGCGGGGGCGCAGCTTTCCCGAGGCGGCTGACGAGCTCGCCTAACTCCTGAAGCGCCGAGAGCTCGGAGACCGAGCGCGGCCTCCCCTTCCCCCAGCGTACACGTCAACGCCGGCGTCGAGGAAGCGTCGTAATGTCTCGAAGAGGCTCGCCACCCACCAACCCTGCAGCCCGCCGCTCCAGCTGCCGACGGAGAAATCGCTGACCCAAGAGCACCCTGACCCTTCCCGCAGGCTCAAGGCGAATCAAAAGAGAATCTTTCCGCAGATGTACTCCGGGAGGGCGGGTTACTGTGCCTACAGGGCGGGTTTATTGGAACCCTTGATAGAACAAGTAGGCTGTGGCGCCTCACGTCACTCCCCGTCCCTGTCATTTTTAAGGTTCCTCAGGTCTCTATTGCGGCGAGTTTGTCAGCCCTACCAGGCAGCCAGCTTTCCTTCCCTAATCGCCAGCGCCGGCCGGTTTCGCCCAAACGTTCGCTTTTGAGCGTTTGCGCTTGGGAGGCGCGGCTAGAGCCGCGGGTTTTTTTTTTTTTTCTGCGCTTCTATTAGGGACCGTACGGTAGTGATGGCGGCGCTCAGTGAGACTTTCCTGTCACTGGATACTACTACTCCCAGCCCTCCTCAAAGCCGCCGGAGCAACCCCCAGGTCTTTAATTTACAAGTAGCAATTTGACTTGCTCTGCTGCATGTCAGGTGGGAGCTTGGAAAGTGTGGAGAAGCCCCGGGGATTAAGCGATCGCAGCTTAAAAAGAAAAAAAGCCAAGCAAATAAACAAAACCCACCCACCCTAACAAACATGAGGCTGCTGGAGAGAATGAGGAAAGAGTGGTTCATGATTGGAATAGTACTGGCGATCGCGGGAGCAAAGCTGGAGCCGTCCATAGGGGTGAATGGGGGTAAGTGCTCCACCTCTGCATGCTCCGCCGCGGTTCCCACTTCCGAACTAATTTTCGAGTCTTGGACAGGCGGGGGAGACAGGAATTGGGGAGTGTCTGCCTCTCTTAGGGGCACTGACCAGCCCGTGGTGTCTTTTGGCCTTTTAGAAGATTTTTCAATTTGCCAGTCCCAGAGAGGATTTATAATTAGGAAGGAGGCAAGCGAATTTGAACGCAGGTTGCCTTTGCCGCGAACAATCAATGAGAATCCTTAGTGTCAAGCAGTGAGGTTACCGAGAATGAAACTTATCCCTCCTGCCTTCAAAGTAGCATCCTATCCCAAGGGACGCTAGGTTGCCAGGAGTTCCTTATCTGTCTCGGAGTGAACACCATTACCTTGTCCGTTTCCGACACTCCCCTCCCCCACGTTAAAAAAGGAAAGGTGGGCCGGTGGCGAGGGGAGAAAAAGGGATACCCTTTCCTCTTCCAACTCAGATTTGATGGCCCACATGTCGGAGAGTGGTGTTTTTCTGCAGTTGCTGCCGCTCCACAAACTCCCAAGCCGACTGACACGTTGCACTCACTGCTTCCGTGTACGGCCGGCACAGTTGCTACACTTAGCAGTTTCACAGATACGGGCTGTGTTAGACCCTGTGTGCTGTGTATTTTGGCAAGGAAATGTAGGCGGGCTTAAAAATCACACCCAGATCTCTGAATAGTGGAATCCTTGTCCTATGTGGACGGGCATTGGTGGAAATGACTGGAAATAGCGTTAGCCTTTCCTGTCCCACCACCCCTCCTCCCACCCTTAGACAAGCATGTCCCACTTTTCATAAATGTTAATTGAATTTGTTTAGTTCATTGTCTGCTTGACCTTGTTTGGCAGTTTTCATGCTTATTGACAGGTTTTACACACCAGCCACACAGGGACAGATAAGGACGGACGTGAGCACACAGTCTTCATGCCAGGCTGAACACTCAGGAGGCTGTTTGAAGTTATTTGTACCTTTTTGTTCAAACATGATGAAAGTGAATGAAATGATCTCTCAGGAGAACAGCGGTTCCTGCTACCCTCTGCCCTCAATACCTCCATTTAGAGATAGCTTCAGAAAACATTTAAAAAGAATTTTTTGAACAAAGACAGTGGAGATTAAAAATTTTTTCGTTTATGTTCTTTCCTTCTCTGTTCAACTTAGTCCACAATGTGGAGGGTGTATAGCTGTGAGAATAAAGCTGTTGGGCTGGTTATCCTGCTGAAGATACCAGTTTCTCCTTTGACGTAGTTTCTCTGTGAGCTTTCGGGGAAACTTGTGAAGGCTGGTGTTCAGGTTCTATACAATCATTTGCCTTGTCCCTGCAGCTTGCTGGGTAGTAAGAATGTTAGACAGTATCTTTGTGGTGATCTCGGATGTACATTTCACTAGCTTCACTTGCAGACTTTGTAGCTTACAGTGCTAGGTCTCCGATTTGCTGAGTGTTAGGGTGAAGTTACAGGTGATGTGTGATCCTCTAAGTTGAGATCTGCAGAGACTAGGTTTGGTCTCTTACATTCCTGGGCTGCTCAGTGGGAAGGAGGGTTATTGACTGCTGAATCATTTCCCCAGGGCTTCCCCCCAGTGACAGGTGTGAGATACATTCCTGCTTGTTCCCTCAGATTCTACTTAGTGAAGTTTTGGGGGTTTTTCTATGTTAGAAATATTGTTTCCCATTTTCACTAGTCCCTATGCCATTAATCTAGAGTTTATTTGTTTAATTATAAAAGAGGAGACAATTAAGAGCTGAGAGGGAACTTTAAATCCTTTTAAGCCAACATGCTTCTTTTACAGCTGAAGGTATTGAGACCTGAGGTCAGGTGACTCACCCTAGGTCAAGTTAGCTAGCTTAGGGAAGAGGAAGGACTGGGAACCCGGACTTCCCGTTATATCATACCAGTTGCAACATCCATACATTCTTGGCAATAAATCCGTTCTTGGCAATAAATCATTAAAAATGAATAACCATTATAAAGAAAGGCTCTCTGTGATAAAGACATTTTCCATACCCTGATTTTTATAGCCCAAAAAAGCTAAGCAGATTCAGCTAATATTAGACAACTGTGTACTCATGTGATTTTTTTTTTTTTTTTTTGAGAGAGAGATGTCCAAGTGTAAAAGTTACTCTTTCTAAAAAAAGAAGGTAAATGTTTGGGATTTGTTATATAGGCCGTCTGGATAAGTTCTGGATACTTCAATTGACCTTCCCACCTGTAAAACTTCTTCAATAAAAACTTTCAAATAGTACCAAATAACACCTTGACTCCATTAGTTAAAACAACAAAAATCTAGGACCCGGGAGAGGAATGGTGACTGAAAGTGTTCTGTCTTCTTGTGCTCTACAGAATGATCTAAAGCACCTCTTTTTGCTTCTCACTTGTAGTCAGAAGTTCCATTTTTGGGTCTGTACACTGGAATTCATATACACTTTTAATGCACTCACATTGACTGAGAAATTTTCAGTTGAACAGTATTCTGTTCTCTTCAGCAGGAAGTTTTGATTGTTTTCAACTTGTTAAGAGGTTCCCCTCGTCTTTACCTGGATCAATACCTTAATGACCTCACTCTATTTTGAAGTGTAAGACTTCTACACTTAAAGTATCACATCTTTGCTCTGACCTCCCTTTAAAAGCAGTCTATATAACCAATGGGTGAGTTATGTATGGCTGGAAATTTACAGAGGTGGGAACCCTAAAGTGAGAGAAGTTGAATGACTTTCCATATGGGAAAAAGTGAAACAGATACTAGCATAGATCATTTAATTCTTACTTCTCTGTTCTTTTTACTCAGTTACATTTCATTTTTAAATATATTAAAAAGTTGAAAATGAAGAGCCACAAGAGATGTAAATGTGCAGATTTTCAGGTGTAGATACTCTGTTGCATTTCGACCCAGGGGCACCCTTAGCTCTACCCATCTTGGAGTTTACCAGAGTTCAACACTGTGCTATTCATCCTAGGAGAGAAAGGCTTACTTCTTTGGAAGTACAGAGTAAGTTTCTATTTCTACTTGCATCTTTAACTGAAATTATTGCTATTAATAAGACATAGCTTCTAAAAAAGAAATTGCTTCATTTTTTCTTTAAGAAAACATAACCAGAAACATGTTCCTGCATAAACTTAAGAACATTAGCATGAACACGTTAAATGAAGTTTAGGAATGAAATTTACTTGATGATAGTAGTTTTATGAAATAATAGTTCCTTGCATTCTTAAGCATTCCAAATCATTTTCTTTCTCCCCACCCCCATTCCCATATTTTAAAAAATATGAATTTGAAGTCCCAAAGTTTTTTATGGTTAGTTTTTCTTTTGATGTTGCCACTCCATCCCATTTTCACTGAGAAATCTCTCTCTTTTTTTTTTTTTTTGCTTTGGTTTAAGGAAAAGTTCGAATTTACGTTTCTCCTTTGCTCTTTATAGCCATCTCAAGATCTGAACCTGGTTATTTTCATGACTTGGAAGATATAATCATGACCTTGGAGACAGGCCAAATATCATTCCACAGCATACTTTCAACTCTCATCTCTGTGCAAATATTTACCAGCTTTTAATTTCAGCCCTGCCAGCCTCTAGTTCCTCATTCACACAGTGGACGATCCATTAGCAGCTGTCTCAAAGGGGCTTTAGGTTTCTCCAAATTAGAATTGATTCCTCCTTCCCCTTTAAATGGTACATTGTCAGTGGACCTGGAATAGCCTCACCAGGTTCTTTCATGGATTAGAGTTATTTAGATCTGCATCTAATAAAAAAAACAGTACACATTGTTTTTAGGATTTAAAACATGCAAAGTGAAGGATCAGTCCACTGAATTGTGCCCATTAGTTAATAGTTATGATGTTTATTTATATATATGTGTGTGTCTGGAGTGTGGGAAGAGTTAGCTTCTTAAAAAATTCAGGTGTTGGCTAACTAAAGTAAGCTTTAGCTGCCCCAAAGAAACGTGCAGTCATTGCCATGTGCTTGCTATGGAGATGCATCTTTGGACACGTCGCCTAGCTATTGCTTGCAAATATACTGCTAATTCAGTGTGTGTGTATGTTAGTTACTCAGTCATGTGACTTTGCGGCTCTATGGACTGTAGCCGGCCAGGCTCCTCTGTCTATGGAATTCTCCAGGAAAGAATACTGGAGTGGGTTGTCATTCCCTTCTCTAGGGATCTTCCTGACCCAGGGATCAAACCTGGATCTCCCACATTGCAGGCAGTTTCTTTACCGTCTGAGCTACCAGAGACACCCATACTGCTAACTCTAACCCATCATATACAGAAAATCCGGGTCACCACCGTGGACAGAAGCACAGTTGACAAGAATAGATTTCAAAAAAAAACTTGGGACTGGAGGAAAAGAAAAATGATATGAGTTTTTTTAAAAAAGCAAACAAACAGGATATTAAAAATTCCTGGAAGGCATTTACTTCCAAAATGAACCCGATTCCTTGACTTTCAAATCTGCTCCTGAATCACCTTTCCTCAGCTTTGATGAAATATTATTCCAAAGTGTGAGTGGCTGAGACAGATTCACTCACAAGTATGGTGGAAAAAAAAAATGTACTTCTTTTTTGAACTGCTTTCACTGCCCTGAAGTGTAATACCTGCCTTTTCCCTTTGCTCCTTTTTTCTCAGATCACAGCAAAATGATTGTGTGAATGCCAGTATCTAAAATAATGTATCACAGTGTTGAAGGAGGTCTTTGTTTCTTTAATTCACTGATGTACCACAAATGCCTGAAATGTAGCATTGTAGTAGCTCAATAAAGATTTGTGGACTGAACTTCCTTGGTGGTCCGGTGGCTAAGACTCGGAGCTCCCAGTGCAGGGAGCCTGGATTCCATTTCTGATGAGGGAACTAAGATCCCACGTGCTGCAACTAAGACCTGGGGCAGCCAAACAAATAAATAACTATTTTTTAAAAATGTTGTTGACTGACTGAGTGGTGATTTTTCCTGAGCTTGGTCTTTTTCATTGAGCAGTACCTATAGGAATGGTGGAGGGTGGCAGGCAGTGGAGGAACCACGATTTTGGTCCTGTTGTTCGCCTTTGCGGCAGTTACTCATTTCCTAGCGCTGCCACGACCAATTTCCTCAGACTGGGTGGCTTAAAACAACAGAAATATTTTTGTTGTTGTCTTGTTTTTTTCAGAATTCAGACATCCAAATGTGATCATGGCTGTCCTCCCACCGAATGCTCTAGGGAGGAGCTCTTCCTTGCTTCTCCTGGCTTACGGTGGTTCCCAGATATCTTTGGCTCCTTGCCCCAGTCTTCACAAGGCCATCTTCCCTCTGTTTGTGACCATATCCAGAGTTGCCTCTACTTACCAGAATACCAGTCACTGGATTACAGCTCCCACCCAATCCAATTAGACCACTTATTAATAACTTGATTACATCTGCAAAGACCCAATTTCCAAATTAGCTTCATAGGTTCTAGTAGACATGAATTTTGGAGGGACACTGTTCAGCCTACTGCAAGAGGGCTGTATAAAATGTCAAATATGAGGTGATCTCAGATTTTGAAATGTTGGTCCGTGCTAGGGTTTCTCAACCCTGGCATTATTGATGTTTAAAAAAATGTTTGCTAATATTTATTTGGATTTATTTCATTAGTTTTCAATATAAGAGATAATGAAGTACAGATACATTGAACTCCCCTTGCTTTTTTTATTGGAGTATACTCACTTTACAATGTTGTGTTAGTCTCTACTGTTATTGACATTTTTGGATACACTAATTCCGATATGTTTGATTTTGGATATGATAATTCATATCGTTGGATATGTAATTCTGAAAAACATTCTCCAGGATGTTTAGGAGAACTCCTGGTCTCTACTAGATGTCAGTAATGCACCCTACCCCCTGAGTTATAACAGCTCCCAAAAATGTTCTGGAACATTGCCAAACGTCCATGGGTGACAAAATTTCCACAGCTGGAGAACCACTGTTATACGGGTATAAAGTGGCACTTTCTCAGAACTGCAGTCTTGCCCTTTGGTTAGCGCATTAGGTCTTCAAGTCACTTGTGTATGTTGTTGTTTGTTGTTATGTAGTCGCTATGTCATGTCCAACTCTTTTGCAACCCCATGGACTGTAGCCTACCAGGCTTCTCTATCCATGGGATTTCCAGGCAGGAATACTGGAGTGGGTTGCCATTTCCTTCTCCAGGGGATCTTCTCGACCTAAGGATCGAACTTGTGTCTCCTGCTTTGGCAGCTGGATTCTTTACCACTGAACCATCAGGGAAGCCCCCAGTTGTGTACAAGCTACATAAATAAATAAATAAATATTAGGGTCGTCCCTGTTATGCCCATAGTATTAACACCTCTAGGGTAGTGCCAGCCTGTCTCTAGATAAGATTTTCCAGAGGTGAAAGATCAGTCCTATCTGGTTCACCACAGTATTCCTGGGGCCTGCCAAAATTTAATGTTAGCAATCTTAAGAATATATTGTTAAGTACTCTGCTACTCGGGCTTCCCAGGTGGCTCATGTAAATGTAAATGTAAAGAATCCGCCTGCAATGCAGGAGACCTGTGTTCGATCCCTGGGTGGGGAAGATCCCCTGAAGGAGGGCATGGCAACCCACTCCAGTATTCTTACCTGGAGAATCCCATGGACAGAGGAGCCTGGCATGGCTGGAGTCCGTGGGATCGCAAAGACTCGGACGTAACTGAGTGACTAAGCATACACACTCTGCTACTCTATGTGCATTGTCTCATTCATGTAGTAAGTGCTCAATAAATACTTGTACTCTGAGTGCACTCGGGCAGAACTGAATATGCATGAATATAAGCTTTGATCTCTGATATCCTAGGAGAAATAAGATTATATTTGCTAAAAAGAAGAGGACTTCTTCCACTGATTTTCTTCTTTTGGTGGTGCTGGTGGGGGAGAATTTTGATTGTTATATCAGCACAGATACTGTGGCAGATAAAATCAGAATTAATGTAGAAGGATGCAGCCTGTCTGCTCTCCTGTGTGAGAGCAGTGTTTATTTTCATTCTTCTGGTCTGAGGGTTCTGTGCTGAGCTGGACAGCTGTGGTCCTTGCCCTCTGGAAAATCCTGTCCAAGTCAGGCTGCCTCACAGTGAACACTTAACTCTGCAAGCTTATTAGCACAGTAGAGGCAACACCAAGATTTAGAGTCCCGCTTGTTCTCCTCCAATGGATTCTTCTTTCGTGTCAAGTAAATGCCTGTCAGAAATGTTTATCTAACAGTGACTCATTTCTCTCTCTTTAGGACCCCTGAAGCCAGAAATAACTGTCTCCTACATTGCTGTCGCAACAATTTTCTTTAACAGCGGACTATCATTAAATACAGAGGTACTGTTACCTAATGGGGGCACATGAAAAGCAGGGAGAAGAATTTAATTTGCGCTTACCGCTTTGAAATTTCAGATTCCTTTTGTAAAGCCAGGTGTAGTTACAGTCTGAAGGCTTCACTATCAGGGAAAGTGACTTGGACCTCTGCAAAGGACTTGCCTTTTGTACCTAGTAACTATGTATCATAGACACTATACTATAGTTGGACAGCGCCATGGAGACTGAAGGAAGGTGTGGTTAGAGTGGTTGTGTTTTTAATACAGTGAACTGAAACATCTGCTTCCTGTCTTTCTCAGATCCCTGCTGGGGCACTCTGGAGTCACTGATGTTTAGTTAGGTTTCCATAACTTGTGGATCTTCTTTAGCTTCTAGGACTTGTGCTGCTCAAGTGGTGCTTCTTATAGTTTTTAACTAATTTGTGTGTCTTTTTTAAAAAGGATATTCTCTGTTGGCATATCTATTACCTATTAATATGGCATATCTATTACATATTAATATATAAACATATTAATGAATGTTTTAACTGAAATGCAGGAATTTTTCACGTTGAACCACCATCTATCATGAACACTCACAAGTAATTTTATTTACTGATCTAGCTATCCCTGAATATGAGATTCTTTTAGAATTAAACAAATCAAGACATTTTAACATCCAAGAGAGGAATAAGTAGAATTTCTGATTCTCCTTTGAATTGTAATAAAAGAAAAGAAAATACCCATTTACCTTTGAAGAAATTACATTGACCTTGTAAATTTGTCATTTTAAGATATCCTTGTTCATATGTAGGTGGGGACTCTTACTATGTCAGGTTTTGGGGCATTTTTGGAAATGGGTTTAAAGTTCTGTTTCCACATTAGGTCTTGCCTGTGTTTATTTTAATTTTCTCTTAAGTGTGCTTTGAATAAAAACCGTATTTAGTTACCTTCATTTTTGACCATCCTAGTAGCAACTTGGAAAAAGCATGGTCTGACTAAATTTATGTATTCTGTAGTTGTCAAGTTGGTATAAATCTTATCAATGGGGCATTTTTGATATAGAAGGGATCCCTGTGTAGTGTCTGAGAAATTTTGTCTCAAGAATTTGAAATATTGTCACTAATTACTTGCTCTTTTGAAACCGACTTAGAATGAGATTTCCTAAATAGGTTAAATTCTAGTTTTTGTAAATTATGTTGACACGAGAGGACTATAGTTGGTGATTGGGGCGGGGGGGTGGGATGCAGGCTTTCTCTGTCAACACCTGAGTTCTACACTTGGTTCTCAAATGTGGGTTCCAGTGATACAGAAAGTTTCTTGCCACTCTTGTGGTACTGGATGGATTTTCCCTGGAGGTCTTCCTGCTGGCCTTGGCTGATTGTCTCTGTGGAACAGGTGCCTCACCCAAGCCCTGTGCTTGAGACATTGCTCTAACTACATCCCCTGCTGGCTGCTTAATATCTGCAGCTGTTCTCTGTTGTGAAGTTGCCAAGTTGATTCCAACTCTGTAACCCCTTGGGCTGCGTCCCTCCAGGCTCCTCTGTCTATGGGCTTTCCCAGGCAAGAATACTGGAGTGGGTTGCCATTTCCTTCTCCAACAGTTTTTCTTTATGCCTTGGGAAATCTGGCAAGATTTGATTCTCTCACTCCTTTAGTTTCTTTAATGCTATCCTGTTAAGCAGCCAACTCTGTGGGATGCAGGAGTTGAAGAAGGAAGAATGTCATATTTACCAGCATTTTCTAAGGAAATTCTTCAAATTCTTCTGTAAGCACCTAGGAAACCTTCATCCAGCTAATTTGGCTCTGATGATCAAATGCCTGGATCCTGTGTTTTATCATGGTATCTAAGCAGCCATCAAAGCCACTTCCTCCATTAAGGGCCCTTTTCATACTAATACAATATTAAATCATTTTCAAGATCCGTTTAATTTAAGATACCCTAGATTGCATCATTATGTAGTGTTAAACCATCTCTAGGCCTTGCTAATTTCCCGGGCAAGTGAACAGTTGTAAGTTAGGAGGGAATGATCTGATCTTCATGTTACTTGTTTTTTAGTCAATAATCAAATTAATATCAGCTGGGACTACTATTTTTTTTTTTTATCCTGCTAGGTCCTGGAATAGTACATTTTTACACATAGGAGACAGCAAGTTATTATTAACTTGAGTCTATTGCAAGCATTTACATTGGTCCCACGCAAGTTTGATTTATCTGGAACATTTCATGTAGTGTTACTTATACATTGAGGTACTGATGTGTATTCTAAAATTTGTTTGGTTCACTTATTAAAACTATAAAGGACTGTGTATTAATACTTCATGCAAAAAAAATTTAATGCTAAATCTTGTTTTATGACTCTTGGTTTCTAGTTTGTGAAATACCTGTTGAAATGATTTCTGAACTTTTTTGTTGTAGTGTTATGAAATAAGGTCACATTTGAAATATATTTTATATTTAGTTAGCCTCAGACCTGCAGTTTCAGAAAAAAAATATATTTTATATTTAGTTAGCCTCAGACCTGCAGTTTCAGAGGATTAGTCACTGAAGAGATTGTGACAGGACCAATCTCGCTTAAACAGGTACCTAGGAAGTGCTTATGACCACAGGTGCTGCAGCCTCGTAAACATGTGCTTGGCCTGGGACAGGAGCAAAGATGAACAGGAAGCTCAGAATCTGAGAAGGGTCCCAGTAGGCTAAAATATTTAGTTTTCCTTATTTTCCTAAACAGATCATTTTTTAAAAATCCTATTAGCTTAGAAGTAACTATAGCAAATTCTGAACTTGAGGCTACCACTGCTTATTTCCATCCCAGAGCTATGAGGCTGCTTCTCAAAGCAAATCCAGTAAGGTCGAATACAGGTTAGCAGGGAAATTGGTATGTAATGAAAATATTTCTAAATCCCAGTCTGAACCTCTGATTTTAAGCAATTCTTGATGCTGTCAGTGAGGTCTGGGTATGTGGAGTATCTCCTTAAGTTTATTTTTAATGGAATTCGACCTGTATTACATGTGAGTAAACAAAATGTCATGTGAAATCAACTTTTCAATTATTCATGATGGTGCTTATTTAAGTATGTGGCCCTAAATTCTACATGGATATGGTTTGGAGTAATACTCTTTTGAATTTTATAGTGTTCACTTGCTTTTTCTTTTCCACTGCTACCTTATTTTATCTTTAAGATTGCATGAAGAAGATATAAAAAATATAGAACTTTGGGTTTTTTGATAGTCTTGGAATCTTTCCTGGAAACAATTCATGTCTCTTAACTCCATGTTGTTAAGAAGCACTTGATGACCCAACATAGTAGCCCCTTGTGATTCATTTTGCTGTTTCTTTATTGTTCATTAGTCTGATACAATGTCAGTTGTTTCTAATTGTCATTTATCAGGTCAGCTTGTATTTTTTTAACTACATTTTTTTATAACTTTTTTCATGATTCCAAAAATAGTATTTCCCCATGTAGAAAGATTAGAAAGAATAAAAACAACTGCTCTTAACATTGTGTGAATTTTATTCCTTTTTTCTTAGACATATTTTTTATATCAGTTCAGTTCAGCTGCTCAGTCGTGTCCGACTCTTTGCGACCCCATGGACGCGACCCCTAGCACACCAGGCTTCCCAGTCCATCACCAACTCCTAGAGCTTGCTCAAACTCATGTGCGTAGAGTCGGTGATGCCATCCAACCATCTCATCCTCTGTTGTCCCCTTCTTCTCCTGCCTTCAGTCTTTCCCAGCTTCAGGGTCTTTTCCAATGAGTCAGTTTGTCACATCAGGTGGTCAAAATATTAGAGTTTCAGCTTCAGCATCAGTCCTTCCAATGAATATTCAGGATTGATTTCCTTTAGGATTGGCTGGTTGGATCTCCTTGCAGTCCAAGGGACTCTCAAGAGTCTTCTCCAACACCACAGTTCAAAAACATCAATTCTTTGGCACTCAGCTTTCTTTATAGTCCAACTCTCACATATGACTACTGGAAAAACCATAGCTTTGACTAGATGAACCTTTGTTGGCAAAGTAATGTCTCTGCTTTTTAATATGCTGTCTAGGTTGATCATAGCTTTTCTTCCAAGGAGCAAGCATCTTTTAATTTCAAGGCTGCAGTCACCACCTGCAGTGATGTTGGAGCCCCCCAAAATAAAGTCAGTCACTGTTTCCACTGGCTCCCCATCTATTTGCCAATGAAATGATGGGACTGGATGCCATGATCTTAGTTTTCTGAATGCTGAATTTTAAGCACTTAAAATTTTTCACTCTTCTCTTTCATCAAGAGGCTCTTTAGTTCTTCGCTTTCTGCTGTAAGGGTGGTGTCATCTGCATATCTGAGGTTATTGATATTTCTTCTGGCAGTCTTGATTCTAGCTTGTGCTTCATTCAGCCCAGCATTTCTCATGATGTACTCTGCATATAAGTTAAATAAGCAGGGTGACAGTATATAGCCTTGACATACTCCTTTCTTGATTTGGAACCAGTGTGTTGTTCCATGCCTGGTTCTAACTGTTGCTTCTTGACCTGCATACAGATTTCTCAGGAGGTAGGTAAGGTGCTCTGGTATTCCCATCTCTTTAAGAATTTTCCACAGTTTGTTGTGATCCACACAATCAAAGGCTTTGGCATAGGCAATGAAGCAGAAGTAGATGTTTTTCTGGAACTCTCTTGCTTTTTCTATGATCTGACGGATGTTGGCAATTTGATCTCTGGTTCCTCTGCCTTTTTAAATCCAGCTTGAACATCTGGAATTTCATGGTTCATGCACTGTTGAAGCCTGGTTTGGAGAATTTTGAGCATTACTTTGCTAGTGTGTGAGATGAGTACAATTTTGTGGTAATTTGTGCATTCTTTGGCATTGCCTTTCTTTGGGATTGGAATGAAAACTGACCTTTTCCAGTTCTGTGGCTACTGCTGAGTTTTCCAAATTTGCTGGCATATTGACTGTAGCACTTTCACAGCATCATCTTTTAGGATTTGAAATAGCTCAACTGGAATTCGATCACCTCCACTAGCTTTGTTCATGTTGATACTTCCTAAGGCCCACTTGACTTTGCATTCCAGGATGTCTGGCTCTAGTTCAGTGGTCACACCATTGTGGTTATCTGGGTCATGAAGATCTTTTTGTATAGTTCTGTGTATTTTTGCCACCTCTTCTTAATATTTTCAGCTTCTGTTAGGTCCCTACCATTTCTGTCCTTCATTGAGCCCATCTTTGCATGAAATGTTTCCTTGGCTTCTCTAATTTTCTTGAAGAGATCGCTAGTCTTTCCCATCCTATTGTTTTCCTTTCTTTGCATTGATCACTGAGAAAGGCTTTCTTATTTCTCTGTGCTATTCCTTGGAACTCTGTTTTGTATGTAGAGACTTTTAAAAATAAAGGATCTTTAAAAATTTATATATATTATATATATATACATATTTTTGCATAAATATACACATGCATACACAATATACAATTTTATTTTCTATGTTATATTGTGTAATGGTAATTTTTCATGTGATTTAATATTTCATTTAATTTTTCTTTATATTTGAAAATAAGGTATTTTATTCAGTTTTATGAACGTGAATCAAAAGATATAAGTGTATTTATGATGAGAAGTATTCTTTTTGCCCCTCTACTAAATACTCAGTTCTCTTCTCTGGAGAAAACCAATATGAACAGTTTCTGTATCTTTCCAGGGATATTCTATGAAATTGAACATATGTGTATCCCCTGCCCCCATCAAACTGTGGTATTTTATACTGTTTGCCACCTTACTTTATTTTACTCAAAACACATATCTTGGGGATTATTTCATATCAGCACATAAAAAGCTCCTTGTTTCTTTTTGAATGTTGAAAGATACTGTAGTTTATGAACGTGTCTTGATAGATTTCCTTGTCTTCTATTGATAGACATTTGTATAACTTACAAAGTTTTGCTATCATAAACATTCCACAAAGGATAACTTAAAAATATGTTATTTTCTACATTTGATAATACGTGTGAAGGATTAATTCCTTGAAGTAGAATTTCTGGGTCAGACGACTTGTGAAAGCCTGAATTATGAGAGATAGTCCACGCACCTAGAAAGGAGGCAGGTGCTGGCTGAGGCAATGAGCTGCCAGGTTTGGTCTCCACAGGTTGGGCCAGTGGCATGCCTGTGGTTAAGCAGGAAGAGATCCCCGAACTCCTACATCCTTGTCTGCACAGTTTTAACCTATTTTCTAACAGCTCTTAACACTCTGTTGCCACCTGAAGTCATTAGTTTTTCTCCCACTTTTGGACATATATGTTGTTTCCTGATTTTACTGTAATAGATAATGCTCTATCAGCCCTTTCTAGATATAAATGCTTGTAACCACTTTTTATATCCTTAGGTGAAATGCCTAGCCAAAACATTTTGAAATGCAGGAATATGAGTCATATTATAGTCCTTGAGATACTCTCCCAAGTTACTTTTCAGAAAGGTTAAAGCGTTTTATATTCCTATGAGAAGTATATACAAATACCTTTGTTTACTGCATTCTGGCTAGTCATTTTAATTTTTTAAAAATAAAAAACCCACTAATAGTTATTTCGTATTTGTAGAGTCCCTCTGAGTGTGTTTGAGTGAGATTTGGTTTCAAGACTACTGAGAATTCTTCCAGCTGCTGGTGCCTAAGTTTTTTCTTGGGTGAAACTTCCGGTTCATTGTAAGATGCCTCCTTTTACGTGAGCTCTGATCTGGGCACACAGTGTGGCTTCCGGCCAGCCCAGTGTTGTTCTCTGTTAGATCCAGTTTGCCAGGAGTTCCATGGATGCCTGTGCCTTTAGAGATGTCTTGAGATTGAGTCTACATGTCTCCCAGTATGTCTTCACATAGAGAGATGTAGGGTAGGAGCTGATGAGACAGATGGCAGAAAGTGGTGATCAATGAATGAGCCTGCATTAACCTACTGTTTACTACACCGTAAACTTTGACTAATGTCTCTGAGGCCACGTCATGACTTAACTTGAACTAGGGAAAGTGGGGGACATTGCAGTGCTAAGTTTATAACCAGTGACTCTGGCATCTTTGAATGTGTTTTAATGACTGCATGTTTTACATGTTTTCTATTACTTTCTGAATTTGTTTCATGTCCTCTGAATAACCACATAACTCAAAGAAATTCAAATGTAAATGCTTGTTAGTTTGTATGTATTGAAATCCCAGAGTTTACTGTTATATCCTTTTGCAGCTGTGAGACTCACAACTTATTCCTGGTATGTCATGTTTTCATGTACATCTTTTCCCTCTTGGGGCAGTGGTGTGACTTGGTGGTAGAAACAGGAATTCATGCGTTTGATAGCATGTCAGAAAACCTCAATTTTCTCATCGGATAATATCTTCCTAATAGAGTTGTTGTCAGGATTAGATGAGGTAACATACATTAAAATGGCAAGCTCAGAGCATGGCACAGAACTCTGCTATTCAGTAAATGTTAATAGAGAAATCTAGTGAGTAAAGAAATACTGGTTTATAGTTTTCTTATTTTGTATTATATGTATTCACATAATAAAAAGGTACTACTAGTCCCATTTAAAAAAAAATCTAGTGAGTAGATTTTGGGGAAAGAGCCCTTTGGAGTTATAGAATATTATTGGGAAAAACATTGTTAAAAATTATGATTTGTGTGTAGATTTAGTAACATCTTGCCAAGTTGAGGCCTTGCCAGGTCTGGTGTAATGAATAGAGGGTATCAAATTTAGTTAAAATGCTAGGTCCTGCCAAAATTTTTAAACCAGATTTTGTCCTTTTGAGTTAGCCAAAAAGTTTGTGTGGGTTTTTCTGTAGCATCCTATGTGTTTGTTTATAGTATCAGCAATTCTGAAATCTATGCTAGTGTTAAGGTAGTTAGCTTAGTCCTATTCCAGAATTTTATGAATCTAAATTGTTATGTTGTATTATATTTGAAAAAAATGAGAATGTTTGATAAGTTTTATATAAAAATATAATTACCATGAAGAGTTTTTTTTCCTTAAAGTCTATCTCTTATGTGTATGCTTATAGGTAAAAAATTTAGCTGTGAAATAACTCCAAATTGATAAATATTAACTAGACTTAACTGTGGTGATCATTTTGCAGTACACACAATGAATCATCATGTTGTATGCCTAAAACTAGTACAACATTGTATGTTAACTATATCTCAATTAAAAAAGCCTAATTCATGTGATGTTGTTTTGGCAGCAATCTCTCTTCAGAAATAGTTTTCTTACCATTGTTATTTTGTGTCCTTCATTTTCACAGGAGCTGACAAGTGCTTTGGTGCATATAAAACTACATCTTTTTATTCAGATCTTTACACTTGCATTCTTCCCAGCAGCAGTATGGCTTTTTCTTCAGCTTTTATCAATCACACCCATCAATGAATGGCTTTTAAAAGGGTATGTTTAAATATTTTGAAGGGTCCACTTTTAATGGGGCATCTTTAGTGACGTTATCATTTCTGTGGCAACTGTATATGAAAGGCCTTATGTGTGATATAAGGAAACACAAACACTTTTAACATTATTATTATTCCTAAAAGTGATAGTGTTTCATGAAGGAAGTTCATTAGAGAATTTTATAACCGAATCTTAAAAGATACACTTTTACTTAATCTTATAGTTCCAGGAGCGACAGTTTTCTGTTGGGAGAAAAATGGAAGGTGCTAGAGGATGTAAGATCTGTTTGTGTGTGTAATGTAGGCTGTAAGTTGGGTGCTTTAACTTTTGCATTCTATATCTTACTAAATACTATGTGTTTTTAAAAATATATAGGAAATAAAAAATACATAGAGGGGACAAACATTTACTTTTTCACTTGCTCTGTTTTATGTTTGATAGGATAATTGAATTACCAGTAGATTTTTGTTATGATCTAGTTTCCCATTAAAAATGTTGCCATGTTTGTTAAAAGTATTAAATGACTTAAAAATTATTTGAAGTGGTTTAAAACTAGCCACATTTTAGCATCATAATATAACAGCTTAAATACTGAACTCCAGGCCTAAAGATTTGCATTTTAATCTTATTCCTATCTTGCTATGTGACTTTAAGGAAAGTCATTTAATAGTCTGAAACCTCAGTTTCCCTGTTTTGTAATTATGGTGGTGGTTTAGTTGCTAAGTCGTGTCCGATTCTTGCGATCCCATGGACTGTAGCCCATCAAGCTCCTCTGTCCATGGGATTTTCCAGGCAAGAATATTAGAGTGGTTTGCCATTTCCTTCTCCGGGGAATCTTCCCAACCCAGGGATTGAACCCAGGTCTCCTGAACTGTAGGCAGATTCTTTACCAACTGAGCTACCAGGGAAGCTGTTTTATAATTATAAAATGAGGATAATCATATTTTTATTGCCTGCTTAATAATGATTTTGGGGATATCAATTGAGATCAGTTATTCATTCATTTATGCACTATTTATTTAGCTCCTATTATGTGCTAGGAATTATTATAGGTATTGGACAAACAACAGTGAACAAAATTGGCAAGTGCCAGTTAGTTTTGCTTGTCAAGGACACTCTGGGTGTGATTGTCAGTAAACAAGTAAATACGTGATCAAGATAAAGATAAATGATATGAAGTAAAACTGTATGATATGGTTGAAAATGGTTGAGAGGATAGACTGGTGATTAATTTACACTGCAGAGTTCTAGGGGTAGAATGTTCTAGGCAAAGAAATTAGAGTGTGTAAGGGCTGGAACAAGCCTTGTGTGTTCTAGAGTCAGGAAAGTGACATTGATGACCAAAGCCTAATGACATAGAGGATGAGTAATATGACTTAGGGTTGGAAAGGTGGACAGGACCCTTCCCATAGAGCTTTGTAGGCTATGGAAAATCATTCAGTTTTTATTTTGGGAAGCTACTGAAGGGATTTAAATAAGAGAGTGATGTGGTTCTGATTTGTACTGCAAATGATTCTTCTAGGAGAACAGATAGTAGAAGGGCCTGAGAGAAAGCTAGGGGACCAGCTTGGATGTTAGTGTGGTGAGGTAGCAGTACCATAGAAAGAGATGGATATATGGAGATTATGTTTTAAAATTAGAGCTCTCAGAACCCATGGGTGGATAGGATGTAGAGAGAGAAGGACAGGGAGGAGTCAAGGATGACATCTAGATTTGGGGTGTGAGCTACTGGGTTATTGGTGGCATCATTTACTTAGTTGGGGGAGAAAGGTTAGGACAAGAGGGGGAACCAAGGGTGCTGTTTTAATTGAGTTTTGGAGAATGATATAAAATTTCACCAGAAATTATAAAATGCTACATAAATATGACATCATTTTAGAGCAACAATGTATGATGCTTATTAAGATTCAGTATTTGGGACTTCCTTGGTGGTCCAGTGGTTAAGATTCTGCACTTTCAATGCAGGGGGCATGAGTTTGATCCCCAGATGGGAAACTGAGATATCCCATGTGCTGCACAGTATGGTCAAAAAAAAAAAAGAAAGAAAACCTAGTATTTATGGAGTATCTGCCCTTCATAGAACACTCAAGAAATTGGAAAAGACTAACATTTTCCTTGTATTCAGGGAACTTTCAGTTTAGTTGGATATGTAGGACATATGGGGCTTCCCAGGTGATGCCAGTGATAAAGAACCCACCTGCCAGTGCGGGAGACTTAAAAAATGCGGGTTTGGTCCCTGGGTTGGGAAGATCCCCTGGAGGAGGGCATGGCAACCCACTCCAGTATTCTTGCCTGGAGATTGCCCATGGACAGAGGAGCCTGGTAGACTTACTGTCAATGGAATCACAAAGATTTGGACATAACTGACGAGACTTAACATGCATGCACGTAGGAGATATATATATATATATATATATACATACATAAAATAGTAGCCAATCAAAATGGTCTAGCTTGTGATTTGTTAGATAAGTATAACCAGTTATAAGGGAAGAAGGCCAGACATCCTGGAATGGGAAGTCAAGTGGACCTTAGGAAGCATCACTATGAACAAAGCGAGTGGAGGTGATGGGATTGCAGCTGAGCTATTTCAAATCCTAAAAGATGATGCTGGGAAAGTGCTGCACTCAATATGCCAGCAAATTTGGAAAACTCAGCAGTGGCCACAGGACTGGAAAAGATCAGTTTTCATTCAAATCCTAAAGAAAGGCAATGCCAAAGAATGCTCAAACTACTGCACAATTGCACTTAGTTCAGTTCAGTTACTCAGTTGTGTCCGACTCTGCGACCCCATGGACTGGAGCACACCAGGCCTCCCTGTCCATCACCAACTCCTGGAGTTTACTCAAACTCATGTCCATTGAGTTGGTGATGCCATCCAACCATCTCATCTTCTGTTGTCCCCTTCTCCTCTCTCCTTCAGTCTTTCTCAGCATCAGGGTCTTTTCCAATGAGTCAGCTCTTCACATCAGGTGGACACAGTATTGGAGTTTCAGCTTCAGCATCAGTCCTTCCAATTAATATTCAGGACTGATTTCCTCTAGGATGGACTGGTTGGATCTCCTTGCAGTTCAAAGGACTCTCAAGAGTCTTCTCCAACACCACAGTTCAAAAGCATCAATTCTTCGGTGCTCGGCTTTCTTTATAGTCCAACTCTTATATCCATACTCATCTCACATGCTACCAAAGTAATGCTCAAAATTCTCTAAGTTAGGCTTCAGCAGTATGTGAACCAGTTTCCAGGTGTTTAAGCTGGATTTAGAAAAGGCAGAGGAGCCAGAGATCAAATTGCCAACATTGCTGGATCATAGAAAAAGCAAGAGAGTTCCAGAAAAACATCTACTTCTACTTTATTGACTACATCAAATCCTTTGACTGTGTAGATTGCAACAAACTGTGGAAAATTTTTAAAGAGTTGAGAATACCAGACCACCTGACCTGCCTCCTGAGAAATCTGTATGCAGGTCAAGAAGCAACAGTTAGAACCAGGCTTGGAAAAAGGGACTGGTTTCAAATTGGGAAAGAAGTACATCAAGGTTGTATATTGTCACCCTGCTTATTTGACTTATATACAGAGTACATCAAGAGAAATGCTGGGCTGGCTGAAGCACAAGCTGGAATCAAGATTGCTGGGAGAAATATCAATAGCCTCAGATATGCAGATGACACAATCCTTATGGCAGAAAGCAAAGAGGAACTAAAGAGCCTCTTGATGAAAGTGAAAGAGGAGAGTGAAAAAGCTGGCTTAAAACTCAGTGTTCAGAAAACTAAGATCATGGCATCCAGTCCCATCACTTCATGGCAAACAGATGGAGAAACAGTGGCTGACTTTATTTTGGGGGGCTCCAAAATCACTACAGGTGGTGACTGCAGCCATGAAATTAAAAGATGCTTGCTCTTGGAAGAAAAGCTGTGACTAACGTAGACAGCATATTAAAAAGCAGAGACATTACTTTGCCAATAAAGGTCCATCTAGTCAAAGCTATGGTTTTTCCAGTGGTCATGTATGGATGTGAGAGTTTGACTGTAAAGAAAGCTGAGGACTGAAGAACTGATGCTTTTGAACTGTGGTGTTGGAGAAGACTCTTGAGAGTCCCTTGGGCTGCAAGGAGATCCAACCAGTTCATCCTAAAGGAAATCAGTTCTCAATATTCATTGGAAGGACTGATGCTGAAGCTAAAACTCCAAATTTTTGACCACCTGATGTGAAGAACTGACTCATTAGAAAAGACCCTGAAGCTGGGAAAGACTGAAGGCAGGAGGAAGAGGGGACGACAGAGGATGAGATGGTTGGATTGTATCACCGACTTGATGGATGTGAGTTTGAGCAAGCTCCGAGAGTTGATGAAGGACTGGGAAGCCTGGAGTGCTGCAGTCCATGTGCTCACAAAGAGTCAGACATGACTGAGTGACTGTACTGAACTGAGGGGAAGAATTTCAGCATGGATTGTGCACCTCTAAAGTAGAGAATTCAAACATGAAGCATTAGTGGAAGACAAAGATAAAAAGTTTCCTTAAGGTCAAGCTGCAAAAGCTGGAACCTACTGATCTGGAGAAGGCAGTGGCACCCCACTCCGGTGCTCTTGCCTGGACACTCCCATGGATGGAGGAGCCTGGTGGGCTGCAGTCCATGGGGTCGCGAAGAGTCGGATACGACTGAGCGACTTCACTTCACTCATATGAAGAGTTTGAGTTTAAATCTGTGGATGATGGAGAGTTCTTAAAAGTGGTAAACAAGAGACCACACGCTGAAGAGTGGTCATTAAGGAAGATTATCTGATAGTCTCAGATTGTCCTGGGTATGTAGGCAGAGTAGAGTTTGTAATCTCCATATGCTAAATAAATAAAAGCATACAATTCGCAGCTCAGGATATTGAACTGAAAGGAGTACAGACTTAGTCTGCCTCACTTAGAGAAAGTTTTCCTCACTCATTTTTTTCTCCTGGCCCCTCCCATTTTGAGAGTACACACTTAGTATGTTAACTAGAGGGCGTTGCAGACTCTTGTATCAGGATCCTGTTTAAATCACTGAAATAAGTGTATTCTGAATACATACTCCCTTATCTTTTTGTGTTAAAAGGAAAGAGTGGAGGTATAGAGAGCACTGAGTAGGCATTTAGAAATGTCTAGACTTGGGCAAAAAAGCATCTGAAGGGGGATGATGACAACAGTCATGGAAAACAGTGGAAAATTGGTTGTGATAATTGATTGATTTATTAAGAGTAAGTAGAGCTCCACTTAACTCCAAAGTTTCAAGCTAGTTCATTAGGAGAAAACTGATCCATTGACAGAGATAAGTTAATTGAGAGGCAAAATCAATTTCTTAGAGAATACGTAAACTCCGTATTAGACATGTTTAGTTTAAGGTGGTAGTCATAGGCAGCAATGTACAGATTGGGAATGGACGCTGGGTGTAGCAATAGAAATTTTTAAGTATTCTTACCCATTCAGATTTGAAAATAAGATTGAGAAGACAGGAGTAGCCAGCAGAACACTTGAATGGGCTTGTTTAAAACACAAGGTAAATTAGAAAGATGCTGTACTATGATAACCAAGAGAATAGGGTGCTTTGAGAGGCAAGGAGGTAAGAAGAATGAATATAAGGAAAAGGATGTTGAATTTTGTGATTGGGAGATTGCTGGTGATTTATAAGGTTACTGCTTTTACTAGAGGGGCTTCCCAGTGGCTCAAGTGGTAAAGAATCCGCCCACCAATTCAGGATCCATGGGAGACTTGGATTTGACCCCTGGGACGGGAAGATCCCCTGGAGGAGGAAATGGCAACCTACTCCAGTATTCTTGCCTGGAGAATCCCATGAACTGAGGAGCCTGGTGGACTGCAGTCCATGGGGTTGCAAAGAGTCAGACAAGACTGAGCATGCACATGCACATACACTTTTGCTAGGAGGGTCATAAGTCAGATTCCAGGGGAGTAGAGAGAGAATGAGCTTTGCGGTCAAGTAAGTGGAGCACAGCAGTGAGCCACAGTGATACAGGTAGGACTACATCTTGCGGAAACAATACTAATTTTGAGGTTCGTTATCTACATTTGTGTGTTGACGGTCTTACCTCCTAGAAGGCAGAAATCATGCCTTATACTTTTTTTTTTTTAAATACCCTTTTGTAGTATCCTACCTATAGAAAGCATATATATTCAATGTATAGGTTAGTGTTTTGTTTTATCTTTTGAGATGAGAACTCTCCTCCTTTGTACATAGAAGGGAAGGAGCCAGAAGAGAGGGAAAGATAGAAAAAGTTAGAAAGATTGAAAATACCTGAGAGGGCTTATCACTAGTATTGGTGGCAAGGAATATAGAAGGCAGAGGCTGGAGGAACAGGCTTTGCTAAAGTCGTTGTCCCTGGACTCAGGAATAACTTAATCCTGGATAGGCAGTTTTGTGAGTTTGGTTGTATTACTTAACTCCTTTCTTCAGTTTTCAGAAAAAGAATGGTAGTATTTATCTTAAATACTCTTGAGGGATAAATATGTAAAGTGTCTATTGTCTAGAACAGTATGTGTTACAAATGGTAAAAGCCTAGTAAGTGTTAGTGATGTTCTTGGTGATGATCACGAGAAAGGGTGAGAGATTGGAAATTCATAATCAGACACTATTTGAACATCACTTGGGAAAACAGACCTCAAAGGAAGACCATATTTGAAGATTCCCTGGTGGTCTAGTGGATAGGATTCTATGCTTTTGCTGCTAAGGGCCCAGGTTCAATCCCTGGTATGGGAACTATGATCCCATAAGCCACGTGGCATGGCCAAAAAAAAAGAAAGAAAAAAAAGTGCTGTATTCATGTGAATTGAACTGAAATTCTATATAAGGATTTTTCTTAAGTCTTCAGTAAAAATTAATGAAAACTTTTATTTTTTCTTATTTGAGAGCTAATATAAGTTCATTTGTAAATATTAGATAGTACATTATTACAAAAGAGAATAAAAAATCACCTGTGATCCTACATTCAAATATTATTCAGGTACTCTGTGTCCTTGATTCCTTGTATAAATTTTCCACTTTAGTTGGGCCAGTTTCTCCTTGTCCCCAGAATGTATATTCTGTATGAATGCTGAATAATGTTTTTTTTTATCTTTAATATTTGGGTTTACTACTCATAATTTCATTTGCTTGTGATGCAATATATTTTTCTATTCTAAACTAAGAGAATAGACTTCTAATTACAATCTGGGGTATATGTACATAATGAATAAGGACCAAATTTAGAATAGACGCTAGGGTTTACTACAGGGTCTGAATCTAAGAAGTATATGATTCAGTTCAGTTCAGTCATTCAGTCATGTCCGACACTTTGTGAACCCATGAACTGCAGCACACCAGGCTTCCCTGCCCATCACTAACTCTCGGAGCTTACTCAAACTCGTGTCCATCCAATGATCTCATCCTCTGTCGTCCCCTTCTCCTCCTGCCTTCAGTCTTTCCTAGCATCAGGTTCTCTTCCAGTGAGTCAGTTCTTTGCATCAAGTGGCCGAAGTATTGGAGTTTCAGCTTCAGCATCAGTCCTTCCAATGAATATTCAGGACTGATTTCCTTTAGGATGGACTGGTTGGATTTCCTTGCAGTAAATGATTGTGTCATGCCTATTTTTACAATAATATTATAGCAAAATGAAAATGTCTTTTAGGAGATGACAGTTTCAGGATTTCTGTTTTGTGGAAAAGAATTAGCAAATGTAAGCTTGTGTTTTTGTTAAATACATTTGAACTTTGCAAGAGGTTTTTTTTAAAAAATATATATATATAAATTTATTTATTTATTTTTGGTTAAACTGGGTCTTTGTTGCTGCTGAGGTTTTTCTCTAGTTTTGGTGATGGATGCTACTGTCTAGTTGAGGTACCTGGATGTCTCATTGCAGTATTGGCTCTTGTTCCAAGCTCTAGGGTATTCAGGCTTCAGTAGTTGCGGCATGTGGGCACAGTAGTTTTGGCTCCCAGGCTCGCGAGCAAGGGCTCAATAGTTGTGGCACATGAGCTTAGATGCTCCACAGCATGTGGAATCTTCCCAGATCAGGGATCGAACCTATGTCTCTTCCATTGACATTTGGATTCTTTACCACTGAGCCACCATGGAAGCCCTGCGAGAGGTTTTAAAGTTTTACTTTTGCCAAAAGCCTTCCTATAAAACATATAAGGAAAAGATACCTGAAAATAACTAAGCTTATATACACTTACCAAATGATAAACCATTTTGGTTATTTTCAATGACTACACTCACCATAATCTGACTGTTTTTTGAGTTGTAAAGAGCTTAAAATAATTTTAAAAATGAGATCACTCAAATCTGTGGAGTGGAGTGAGAGTTTCTACTAAGCCATGTTGGCTCATATAGAATTGTCTGAATTTGACAGGACGTGTGCACCAATAAGCATTCTCCCAGCTCTGCTGTTTTAGAATGAATGTAGTGAAAATTTTATAATTGGAAAAAAAAAAAGAAACCTACTTATAATTGCTTTTTGTTTTCTATTTCAGGTTGCAGACAGTAGGTTGCATGCCTCCCCCTGTGTCTTCTGCGGTGATATTAACCAAGGCAGTTGGTGGGAACGAGGTGAGTCATGGGGCTAGCTTTTTTAAACATGAGTGGGTGCTATCCTTTTATTTTATATTTTATTTTATGAAAAAAGAATCACATCACAGAAAATGCATAACTATAGCAGCTTATGAAAGAAGCGGGTAGATTCATGTGTTAGAAAAAGGCTAAAATTGACAATAATGAGTGGAATTTAGGATTTCAAGGAGAAAAGCAAGGGAGGTGAATGAAACAGAGATAGACTGTGATTTTTCTACTTCAGTGAGAAATGAGGAGACAGAGGACAAGGAATCCAAGCCAAGGGACTTTTACATCCAAGACTCGTGAACTGAGGACACCTGCTATGGCCATTCCTCAGTTCTTAAAAAAATTTAGGGCAAGCTATGTTCATGGGAAAAGGGTCAGTATAAGTTTAATGGCAGGTGAAGATGATATTTAAAAAGGAGAAATGAGGCCAGGTTTCTAAGATGAGTTCAAAGAAATTATCCAACTCCTAGGGAACCATAGCCAGAGAGGAGTGCTTAAGTATCGGGATGGCAGTAGTCCATTTTGGGAGCTACTTATAGGTGGTTCTTCTTGGCTGAGAGGCCCTACGACTTTGTACTGAGGAACTCTGCTTTGTAGTCGCTTATTTCTCCTGATATTTTATCATTCAGAAAAGAATACAAATTTTAAAATTTTTAAATTAATTAATTTATTTTTGGCCGCGCTGGGTCTCTGTTGCTGCGTGGACTTTCTCTAGTTGCGGCGAGCAGGGGCAGTTCCCTAGTTGTGGTGCTTGGGCTTCTCGTTGCGGTGGCTTCTCTTGTTGCAGAGCATGGGCTCTAGGTGCCTGGGCTTCAGTAGTTTCAGCTCAGGGCTGAGTAGTTACGGCTTTCGGGCTTTGGAACTCGCGGTCAGGAGTCGAGGCACACAGACTTAGTTGCCCTGCAGCATGCGGGATCTTCCCAGACCAGGGATTGAACCTGTGTCCCCTGCGTTGGCAGGTGGATTCTTAACCATTCGACCACCAAGGTAGTCCAGGGGAAGAATGCTCTTGAATGAGGCAGGATATATGTATTTTTAATTGGGGGATAATTGCTTTACAATTGTGTTGGTTTCTGCCATATATAGACATGAATCAGCCATGGGTGTACATATATCCCTTCCCTTTTGAGTCTCTCTTACATCCCATGCTCATTGTGATTTTTATTTAATTTGCATTACCCAGTGACTAATAATGGTGAGCATTTTTATCTTTCCATGTGCTTATTTGTTATCTATGTCTTCTTTTGGGAGATGTCTACTAAAATTTTGCTTTTTACAAAATTGAGTGTTTTGCTTTCTTATTGGTGAGCCTTGAGAATTTTCTATATTCTGGATACAAGACCTTCATTTTATATATATATGTGTGTGTGTGTGTGTGTGTGTGTGTGTATATGTATGTATATATATATATATATATATATATATGCTTTGTAAATATTTTTCCCAGTCTGGTTTGTCTTTCATTTTCTAACCAGTGTCTTTTGAAGAGCAGAATGGTGGTGGAGAAACTAATAGGTGGTTAGATTCTGTATTTATTGAGTTGGCCAAAAAGTTCATTTGGGTTTTTCCATAATGTATTTTGAAGGCACAGGATATGCTGATGCATTGGATGTGGGGTGTCAGAGAAAGAAAGGGTCAAGAGTGACTTAAAGGCTTTTGACTGAGCAGCTGAAAGGATGGAGTTTGCTGAGGTGGAGAAGAGTGCTATGTGACAGCAGATATGTGGGGTTGTTTAGTCTGGTAGCCACAGTATACTGTGACAACTAAGAACTGCAAAATCTCAGTTAAGCATAAAGGGTTATTTGTTGCTAATGGTACCTGTCCCATGTGGGTGAGTGGGAAGATCTTTGCCATTACTAAGGAAACCTGGTTAGTGGAGGCTTATGTTTTGAAGATACATCATCTGGATGGAGCACAATGCTTTTGAGCTTTGCCATAACAGAGACGGAGAGATTAGAGAATCACAAATGGACTTTTCATGTTGGGTTGGAAGTGACACGTGGTGCTTCTGCTCACATTACATTGGCCAGAACAAGTCGTGTGGCCTTACCATATTCCTGCGCCCTCAAGGAGAGGGGAGCTGGACTGATGAACACTTACAGTGTCAGCCACATTGTGAACATGGAGAACTTATTTTTTTTTATATGTTGAGATGCCTATTACATATCCAATTGAAGATGTCAGTGAACAATTATAGATACAAGGGTTGAGAGTTGAGGGAGTGGCCTAAACCTGGAGACGGAAATTAGGGCATCATCAATGAATAAATGATATTTAAAGCCAAGATTGTGTATGAGATTCCATAGACAGAAAAGAGCAAAGTTTCAAGGATTGAGCCTGGGGACCCTCCAACATTAAGAGGTTAAGGCAATGAGGAATAACAAGCAAAGGCAAAACAGAGAGAGTTAATTAATGAGACTCAAAGAAAAACAAGAGAGCATAGTATCCAGGAAGCCAGGTGAAGAAGGGGTTTGAAGGTGGAGGATATGATGAGTGGTGTCAGATTCTGACACCAGTGGTTCCCAGATGGCTCTGGTGGTAAAGAACCTGTCTGCCAATGCAGGAGACTTAAGAGACTTGGGTTCGATCACTGGGTAGGGAAGATCCCCTGGAGGAGGGCATGGCAATCCACTGTAGTATGCTTGCCTGGAGAACCCATAGGCAGAGGAACCTGGTGTAGGGTCCCAAAGAGTCGGACGTGACTGAAGCGCCTTAGCATGCATGCATGACAGATTCTGCTGATGTGAGTTGTGTAAATGAATTCTGAGAATTTACAACTAAATTAAGCTATGCAGAGGTTACTGTTAACCTTTAACAGAGTGGTTTTGGTAGAGGGCAGGTGCAAAAGCTTGTTTGGAGTAGGCGTAAGGAAAACAGGAAGAGAAGAATTAGAGACAAGAAGTATAGACCATGGTTATGATGTCCTTTGTGATAAAAAGGAATAGAGAAATGGGGCTATTTTTAGAGAGGGATGTGTGGTCAAGATTTACTCTTTCAGAAAGGACAGCATTTTCTATCATGATGGATACTGTACAGTGGAGAGGGAGCTGTGGATTTAAGAGAGAGTGCTGGAGCAATTTATCTGATCAAGGGGGAGAGAGTGATGTTGGGTTATATGAGCTTCAGTAGGAACTTAGACCATTTAGTCACAATAACAGGAGGGAAGACAGAGTGCCTGGCTATAGATCCGTGTAAATGGGTTAAGGGGGACACTTGGGAGTTGTCTTCTGATAGCTTTTATTTTTTCATAGCACATGAAAATGAGGGTGGGGGTAAATGTTATTCTTGTTTCAGATGAGAGGAGAAAATGTGGAATTGCCATGTAGATGAGAGGGAGTCCCCTGGAGAGGATGGTAGTGTGGCCAGGCAGCACCAAGGACCTGGCAGAGATCGAGCCCTGCCTGGAAAGTGAAGCCAGGCGTCATGGATTGTGTTTTCTCTAAGTGTAGAAATGGAATTGGCAGATAATTGGATTTAACCAACATCTCATTATGCCAAGAGATTCTTACAGTTGCCACATAATTAGTGAGGTAGGGAAGTTACGAAGTCTTGGATTAGAGCCTGCTATGATTATCTATCTATTGCCTTGAAAGATTTTGAGGAAAGTGTTAATTTGTTTAACAGTGTCATTTATCTCTTTCTAATGTGATTCCCTTAAAAACCTTTTCTTTCTCAAATGGCTTTTGGCAGAAGTTCAAAGATCACTCATTTTCTTGACATTAACATATAGCATTTGAATGTGTATCTACATGTTCATTCCCCAGTAGATATTTAAGTTATTTACATTAATGTTGCATATTAGTAATATTGAATTTATGAACATCTCCCCTGTCTTCTAACATCATTGGTCTAGTTCTTTAATGCTTATTATGCAGTTTCATGATTGTCAAGAATTTTTGAAGTCCTGGAGAGTAAGACGTAATTGTTCACAAATATTGAACACTGAGCTTCAGAAAAGAAGCTTGCAAAGTCCAGTTTGGTCATATCTTCTGATATGAAGTGAACAGACTCTGATTTTTATATGAGATTATGGGAGAAGATGATCTGCATAAAGATATTAGATAATTTTACGTTTTAAGCCTTTCTAAAATTAATTGAAGAAAGTAAGAAAATCCACTAGACCATTCAGGTATGATCTAAATCAAATCCCTTACGATTATACAATGGAAGTGACAAATAGATTCAAGGGATTAGATCTGATAGACAGAGTGCCTGAAGAACTATGGATGGAGGTTCATGACATTGTACAGGAGACAGGGATCAAGACCATCCCCAAGAAAAAGAAAGGCAAAAAGGCAAAATGGCTGTCTGAGGAGGCCTTACAAATAGCTGAGAAAAGAAGAGACGCAAAAAGCAAAGGAGAAAAGGAAAGATATACCCATTTGAATGGAGAATTCCAAAGAATAGCAAGGAGAGATAAGAAAGCCTTCCTCAGTGATCAGTGCAAAGAAAAAGAAGAAAACAATAGAATGAGAAACACTAGAGATCTCTTCAAGAAGAGTAGAGTTACCAAGAGAACATTTGATGCAAAGATGGGCTCAATAAAGAACAGAAATGCAGTGGACCTAACAGAAGCAGAAGATATTAAGAAGAGGTGGCAAGAATACACAGAAGAACTATACAAAAAAGGTCTTCATGACCCGGATAACCACAATGGTGTGATTACTCACCTAGAACCAGACATCCTGGAATGCAAAGTCAAGTGGGCCTTAGGAAGCATCACTATGAACAAAGCTAGTGGGGCTGATGGAATTCTGGCTGAGCTATTTCAAATCCTAAAAGATGATGCTGTGCAAGTGCTTCACTCAATATGTCAGCAAATTTGGAAAACTCAGCAGTGGCCATAGGACTGGAAAAGGTCAGTTTTCATTCTAATCCCAAAGAAAGCCAATGCCAAAGGATGCTCAAACTACCACACAGTCACACTCATCTCACATGTTAGTAAAGTAATGCTCAAAATTCTCCAAGCCAGGCTTCAACAGTACATGAACTGTGAACTTCCAGATGTTCAACCTGGATTTAGAAAAGGCAGAGGAACCAGAGATCAAATTGCCAACATCTGTTGGATCATAGATAAAGCAAGAGAGTCCCAGAAAAACATCTGTTTCTGCTTTATTGCCTATGCCAAAACCTTTGACTATGTGGGTTACAGCAAACTGTGGAGAGATAGAAATACCAGACCACCTGATCTGCCTCTTGAGAAATCTGTATGCAGGTGTAGAAACAACAGTTAGTACTGGACATGGAACAACAGACTGGTTCCAAATAGGGAAAGGAGTACATCAAGGCTGTATATTGTCACCCTGCTTATTTAACTTATATGCAGAGTACATCATGAGAAATGCTGGGCAGGATGAAGCACAAGCTGGAATCAAGATTTCCGGGAGAAATATCAATAACCTCAGATATGCAGATGACACCACCCTTGTAGCAGAAAGCAAAGAGGAACTAAAGAGCTCTTGATGAAAGTGAAAGAGGACAGTGAAAAAGTTGGCTTAAAACTCTACATTCAGAAAACTAAGATCCTGGCACCTGGTCCCATCACTTCATGGCAAATAGATGGGGAAACAATGGAAACAGTGGCAGACTTTCTTTTCTAGGGCTCCAAAATCACTGCAGATGGTGACTGCAGCCATGAAATTAAAAGACGCTTGCAACTTAGAAGAAAAGCTATGACCAACCTAGACAGCATGTTAAAAAGCAGAGACATTACTTTGCCAATAACGGTCCATCTAGTCAAAGCTCTGGGTTTTCCAGTAGTCACGTATGAATGTGAGAGCTGGACTATAAAGAAAGCTGAGTGCCAAAGAATTGATGCTTTTGAGCTGTGGTGTTGGAGAAGACTCTTGAGAGTCCCTGGACTGCAAGGAGATCCAACCAGTCCATCCTAGAGGAAATCAGTCCTGAATATTCATTGGAAGGACTGATGCTGAAGCTGAAACTCCAATACTGTGGCTACCTGATGTGACGAACAGACTCAATGGAAAAGACCCAGATGCTGGGAAAGATTGAAGGCAGGAGGAGAAGGGGACAACAGAGGATGAGATGGTTGAATGGTTTCACCATCATTACCCCCCATTCATCACTTGATGGACATGAGTTTGAGTAAGCTCCGGGAGTTGGTGATAGACAGGGAAGCCTGGCATGCTACATTCCTGCGGTCACAAAGAGTCTGACAGGACTGAGCGACTGAACTGAACTGAACTGAAAATACTGTTATAAGGTAACTGAAGGTAGACTTTTGTTGAAATAAATGTAAGGGAAGCTTGATCTTTTGTACTTTATATTAGTAAAACCTTATCTAAGAATAAAAGGAGAAATTTCTGGTGCCTGTGAATGAGAAGATCCAAAAGCTGAGTCCAGTGTCAGGTGCCGCTGGGTGAAGGTTTCGATTCCGTTCACTGTGATTGTCCGCTCTGCCTTGTACGCAGCGGCTCTGTACCCACACGAGTACATGGACTGGGGTACATTTCCACATTGCCCTGTTCTTTCCAATCGACCATCCTTCGCAGTGTTTGTACATGGAAGAAAATATTTTTCCTTCTAGATTCTGTTATTTCTTGACATTTACTTTATACTCTCACATACTTATATATACATCTTTAATACTTATACTTGGGTTTAGCATATGCTTTCATGGGTTAAAATGTGTAACTGTGTAGCCTGTTTGTATTTAATGATTTGGGGGATGTATACAGATACAATAGTGTCATTTGAAATGATTCTGTTCATTTTATTTCATAAAGTTGTTATATAATTTAGGAGGAATTTTTTTCTGTTACTTATATGTTACCTCTCATTGTAAATGCCTTTTCCATAAGACTGTTGGTTACAGAAAAGGTTTTGTCATGAATTGAAAGTTATTGAATCTCTGAAACTCACCTCATGTACTTTGGTGAGACTAGGCTTATTACTTTTTGTTAAAATTAAAGAACAATTTCTGTTTTGATAACTTAGATTGTTGTTGTTTCAGTGAGCCAACTATAATCATTTTAGTGGCAGTGGGAACTCAATGTATGTGCAGAGCAATGCATGTATGCTAGAATGCCAGCATACCCTTTAAGTATTAGAGTGAGACTGTTTAAGGGTGTAGCTGACTGACAGTCTTATTCTGTGGCTTTTACATTTTAAACTGCTTTCATTTAAATATTAGAAACTTGGTTAGCTTCTTTTTTGTGATTGTTATTTATTCATTCCAGTGTTTTAAATGTGATTTTTCAAACTCCAGGGTTGTAGTATGTGCTATTCACATGGTCTGATTGGTGGTGATGGTGGTTATGTGTGTGTATGTATGTGTGTGCATGAAGTTTTAGTTCCTTTTTTGAATGATAGAGAAAGTGATGACTTGGTGAACCCTATTTTCATCATCAGGTATAAAAAAGAAGATAGATAAAAATGTTCTCTCTTCTATTCTAACTTGTGAGACATAGAATAAACACATTTTCTTTCTTTTTTTTTTTTTGGTTTAAAACTATATACTTTTCTGTTCCAAATGTAAATTTTGGTGGTGAAAGACATGGTTTTTTTTTCTCCAAAAGTCTTACATAGGTTTTAAGCCTTATAGGATTTGCTAAGAGAATCATTGCACTCAAGTTTGAGTAACTTCTACCTTTTAGTAACTACCACAGGGATTTCTTAAAGAAGTTTCTTTAAAAAAAAAACAAAACTGGAAAATGATTTCCTGAGTTTGGAGAGAAAGTATTATGTGGTTTTCATGTTGTTGTTACAGAGGTATTTTTATTTCATTTGACACTTACACTGTTGTTTAATGAAAAAGCAAGAGGGATAAGTTTGGGGAAAGATCCACTGTTGTACCTCGGTATTTCATTTTTTTGCAAGCTGAAGTAGGGAAGGATTCAGCTAAAAGCCATTCCTCAAAATGTGAAGTAAATATGAGGTCTTAATTCCTGAGTAAATTTCCAGAGCTGCATAACTTTGTAAAATTGTGTGAGTCTGGGCAATGAACCAAGTAGGAGAGAAATATAATCAGGGATTTCTTCCCTCAGATATTTGAAGGAAAAAAAGAAATGAAAAGCATTATAAATTAGAGACAAATCAGAGCAAGTTAGGAAGAAATTTCTAAGCATATCTGAGAGTAATATTTTACGTTAAATACTTTGTTCTCTGCGTTAAGGCTAAACCTGATAATTTGAACCATGAAAATAAGACAGCTTCACCACTAATAGCAGTATATTAATTATAGGCATGTTATTTATGTTGGTTTGTTTATTTTTTTGTCTCTCAAAGTGAATTCTATAGATCGCCCACATCTGCATTACCTGGGGTGATTAGAAAAAAAAAAGAAAATCCCTTATCTCCACTTTAGACCTATTGAATTAAAATGTATAGTTGATAGGCCTCAGGATTTTCCTCCTTCTTCTTTCTTTCCTTTATTAAAATTATGAAATAGCGTACCGACAGAAAGTACATAAAACATATGTACAGTTTAAGGCATAATAATAAACACCACTGTGCCCACCATTCAGCTTCAGAAATAGAATATGATAGTCAACAGTAGTTTAGCACCCTCTTCATGTAGACGGTGCCTTTTACCATAGGGAGTCAGAAAGGAGATTAAGATCCGGGGCCTGCCTTCCAGAAAGCTTTCATGGAGTGTGATGTTACACTATTCAAAACCTCTATTTCATGCTATAAACCTCACAAAAATAGGCAAAACAGACTGGAATGGCTTTACATTGTCCCATATCATTAAAATCACTGTTTTCCTTTTTTAGTTTAAAAAAATTCCAAGAGGTACCCCAAATGAATTCAGCCTCCTTCAGCTGTGTGGCAGCCTGCAGTTCCATTTGGGATCTGGACTGTGATTGTTCCTGTAGGCATTTAGGGAGTCTGTTTGTTTAGTCAAGATGGTGTGCTTCTTTTACTATAAATAGATTTATTGTATTTTAGTTAGCAGGCTGAAGGATTTTAGAACCCTTTGATAGTCATGCAGAATTCTAAGTACATTTAAAGAAAAGTTTTGATTTCAGGTATGGTACAAAGGTGACAAGTTGAAAGTGTGTGTGTGTGTGTGTGTGTGTGTGTGTGTGTGTGTGCACGTGCGCGTGCATGCACACTTAATTTCAGCAATAGGGTTATTGCCCAAATCTCTTCAAAGAAAACTTAAGAGTGTCTCCTAAGCAAAGGAAATTATTGCATGTGGTGAACTCTTTAAGTCATTGACGAAGGTCATGGCAGTCTGAGTGTATTTAAAAAAGGTTTTCTATCTGCTTGGAAAGCAAATGAAGCATTCATTATGAACTTAAAAATTATAGCTATGAGAAGATTTTTGCTAGAGGTGAAAGATCAAGATCATCACCGCCCAAACGGAGCCGGAAAGTTCAATTTCTGGCTGATCAGCAAGGCATGAAACATTTCAGGGTTATTTTGCATTATCAGTAGGGAGTTGATCTTGCTAATCCAATGCATGAAGTTAAGATTCACTGAAACATTTATAAAGGCCTTTAGAGTGGATCTGATCAGCAGAGAGAAGACTTGAAGTGAGAAGGAAATCTGATCTGTCAGTCACTGTCTCAGCTTCAGCTGTCACTGGACTTCTGTGTGCCTTGCCGTTCTCTTCTGTGAAATGGGCTTGATCACTGCCTTTGCTGGGCTTCCCACATAGCACTAGTGGTAAAGAACTTGCCTGCTACTGCAGGCGACACAGGAGACACAGGTTCAATCCCTGGGTCTAGAGAATCCCCTGGAGGAGGACATGGCAACACACTCCAGTATTCTTGCCTACAGAATCCCATGGAGAGAGGAGCCTGGAAGATGAGAGATTGCAAAGAGTGGGACTCAACTGAAGTGGCTTAGTACACACACACTTCCTTTGCTTGGAGTGAGAGTTTAATGGTTTTCTGGAGCAATCTTGTACAGCCTGAAAATGGCTGTCAATGTTAAGCACTCTAGCAAGCTGGCCTGTTTGTACTTTCTACGCTCCAGCCATTTTTGGGGCTCCAAAATCACTGCAGATGGTGACTGCAGCCATGAAACTAAAAGACCCTTACTCCTTGGAAGAAAAGTTATGACCAACGTAGACAGCATATTAAAAAGCAGAGACATTACTTTGCCAACAAACGTCCATCTAGTTAAGGCTATGTTTTTTCCAGTAGTCAAGTATGGATGTGAGAGTTGAACTGTAAAGAAAGCTGAGTGCTGAAGAAGTGATGCTTTTAAACTGTGGTATTGGAGAAGACTCTTGAGAGTCCCTTGGACTGCAAGGAGATCCAACCAGTCCATCCTAAAGGAAATAAGTCCTGAATATTCATTGGAAGGACTGATGCTGAAGCTGAAACTCCAATACTTTGGCCACCTGATGTGAAGAACTGACTCAATGGAAAAGACCCAGATGCTGGGAAAGATTGAAGGCAGGAGGAGAAGGGGATGGCAGAGGATGAGATGGTTGGATGGCATCACTGACTCAATGGATATGAATTTGAGTTAACTCTGGGAGTTGGTGATGGACAGGGAAGCCTGGTGTGCTGCAGTCCATGGGGTCACAAAGAGTCAGATACCATTGAGTGACTGAATTGAACTAAACTGAACTCTCCAGCCTCCTATGCTCTTTGGGAAATGGTAACAGTGTTTCCTCTTAGACAGATGAAAGAACAGAAGTCATAGCCGCAAGGAATTCCATGTCCATATACATCTTCCATTTCTACCTTTTAACTTTAGTCTCATTTTCTGGATTGGGTTAGCATTCTAAGGAGCCCTTGAAAGAGTTAACTGTGTTTGTTTGAACCTGCTATACAACTGGCTTGAAACATATCTCGATTTCCCAAGATTCTTTGTGTAACTTAGAATTCCTTCATGCCTCGAATTAGAATTCCTCATACCTTAATGCCTCTCGAATTGTCTTCCTTTTCTACCACTCTAACCAAATGAGTCCTCTCAATGGTTGGCCATAGAATCTGTTCACCAAATGCAGGGGCCAGTTCTCAGTTCTCATCTTCCGTGACCTGACTACAACCTGTGACACTATGTCTACTTGCCTCCAACTTCCTTTTCCCTCCCTAACCTTCTTCTTTCCTCATTCTGTTCCTACATCTCTCATCTCTCCTTTTCTTATCTAGCTCCTCCCCCACATGAATGGGAGAGTCTTTCAGGGACCTGATCTCGAAACACCCTGTTCCACATCGCCAGATTCCTGTTTCTGACTCTTTCCATAGATGAAGTCTTTTGACCTCCATCTTTGGGTCCAACTCTTCCTCAGATCCAAGGACCAGTCCTGATCGTGGGTAAGAAGTACTTAAACAACACCAGTAATGTGCTGAGGCTCAGCATCACCACCTGTGCTGACCTTTTAGCCAAGGGTACACTTGCTAGGAAATCAGAGCAGGTGTTTGATTCCTCCTTTTGCCATTGCTCACCCAGTAGTGGTCACCAGGTAAGCCCTGGATCTCTCTGAGCCTTGGTTTTCTCATTTGAGGCGCAATAGTATTTGCATCCTTATTTCATAGGATTGCTTACAAGGATCTCATGAAATCATATGCAGAAGTACTTACAAATTGTGAGGGAATGTATCAAGCAGACATCAGCATTATCCTCGTTGTAGAGGTTTGTCACTGGTGAAATCACCTAGTTTAAGTGAGTCATTATCATTGCTTCCTCAAAGTTTGCTCTAAGTTCATTCATTTGCTCTATTTTTTTTTTTCTTTTGAACGTATTATTTTGTATTGGGGTATAGCTGCTTAACAATGTTGTGATACTTTCAGCTGAACAATGAAGGGACTCAGCCATACATATACTTGTATCCATTCTGTCCCAAACCCGCTCCCATCCAGGCTGCCACGTAACATTGAGCAGAGTTTCACATGCTATACAGTAGGTCTTTGTTGGCTATCCACTTTAAATATAGCTGTGTGTATATGACCATCCCAAACTCCCTAACTATTCCTTCCCTCCCAGAAACCTTAAGCTTGTTTTCTAAGTCTGTGCATATTTTATTTGTTTTGTAAGTGAGTTCATTTGTGTCATTTCTTTTTAGATTCCACATATGAGGGATGTCATATGATGTTTCTCCTCTATCTGATTTTTCACTCAGTATGACACTGTCTAGGTCCACCTATGTTGCTGCCAATGGCATTACTTCCTTCTTTTTAATGGCTTAGTAATATTCCACCGTACATATGTACCACATCTTCTTTACCCATTCCTCTATCAATGGACATTAGGTTGCTTCCATGTCTTGGCTATTGTAAACAGCTGTAGTGAACATTGGAGTGCATGTATCCTTTCAGATCATGTTTTTTTCTTTCTGGATACATGCCCAAGAGTGGGATTGCAGGGTCATCTGGTAGCTCTATTTTTATTTTCTTAAGGAACCTCCATACTGTTCTCCATAGTGGTTATAACAGCTTACATTCCTGCCAACAGTGTAGGAGGGTTCTCTTCTCTCCACATCCTTTCCAGCATTTATTGTTTGTAGATATTTTGATGATATCTATTCTGACTGGTGTGAGATCATTATAGTTTTGATTTACATTTCTCTAATCATTAGTGATGTTGGACATCTTTTCATGTGTCTGTTGGCCATCTATATGCATTCATTTACTCTATTCATTAATCACTCAAAATATATGTTGAATGCTTATTATAGCTTCCTATATTATAGTATCTTCATATAATTTTCAGTTGAGTAAGTGATATAAAACATAAACCATAAATTGCAACATAAGGAGGATGGGATTTAAATAAATTTACAAGATGGCAGGTTTTTAAATAAATGTAACAAACTGGGTAATTCCAGTTTGTTAGTTGGTATCATAGGTCCTCAACACTTTTATATAAATATTTGTTACCATAATATGGAATATTCATTTTAGATATCCAAGATTACTCCCTCTGGGCATTAAAGGGCACAGGAAGTCGAATTAGTTATGGAAAGATTGCTTTGGGAATTTAGAACCAGATAAAGGGGATTGAACAGGCTTGTTGTAGGATGTTTCCTCTAAAGTGTAAAGCCTGGAAAACCACCCCAGTTCCATTCCAACTAACAAACAGACCACAGAAACAATCAGGTTCCATGTGTCCTTTGAACAGTTCTTCATAAACACTGGACATTTGTTATCTAGTTATTTTTCAATATCAGATTGTTTGCATATGTTATGAATAACAAAATTTTTTAATAATTTGATTTATTTCTATTGTTGTTACATTTTAATAATCAGACTTCCTTTTTTATGGAGGTACCCTGGGTCCATTAGTGATTTTGAGGAAACACTAGTCTAAACAACTACAAATTCATAACTTTTTTCTTAGTTAATCTTATTTGATTAATGTTCATATTTGTTATATCATAGTATAGAAAATTTGATTATTTATACCTTCATTTCCTAATTCTGGGCAGGTAACTTTTTTAGGTTCTTTGGCTTATATGTGCATTGACTACCTGTCAGTTACATATATATTTGTATATATTTATAAAGTTGTTACTATTGAAAATAGATTTAGTCCCAATAATTTTTCCAACCATGGAGTTATGGGAATATTCATAAATTACATCTAAGAAGACTTTGTTTCTTCTCTCAGCCTCACTGCTCATTAGCTCTTAGCTTCTGATTCTTTTTCAGTTTTTTAATCAGTTGTATGTAGGCAGGGTTGTTTTACATGAACATACTTTGGGAAAAAACATTTATGAGGCCCTATATAAGAGGAAGTAATCTGTCATTTTAAGCTGTTGCTTCTTACTGAAATATGATCTACTTTATTGCATCAACTGTCGATCTTTATGCTTTCTCAATTTACTTCCCCTATGAGATTATCCACCTAATAACAGAGAATTACATTACCCATTTATCTTTCCTGTGAAAGTGTTTAGCATCTATCCGTCTATAAGAATCAAGTATAATTTCTATTGCAATGCTACGAACTCTGGAAATGACTCTTTTAAACTTTACTTGCCTTATGAAGATACCAAACTGTGTCTTCTAAGCATCTAATGAGAACATCTTGCTTAGTGCAGTTAAGATTTTTCAAGCAATTATTCATGATCAAGAACACTTGGACCCAAACTAATGGTCTGAATATATTGAGTGAACATTGCATTCTAATCAAGTGCCAAGTATTAGACCTGCAGGGCCCTTTAAATGAGTGATTTTCATTAAAGTGCACACACACACACAATCCACTAGAAATGGAAAAGTTTCTTGTGTAATGCACTTTCTCTGCTCCCTCTCATGCCTTCTCCCCCTTGCCTTCCTTCTCTTCCTCCACCTCCACGTCTCTTTCCCTTCCTTTTCCTTTGCTTTCTTTAATTCTGGAAAAGAAATGCCATTTCACTAAATTGATCCTGTGAACTACAGTTTGAAAAACACTACCCTACACTGGAGTGGAAATGTGCCATTCCCATTTCCTCCTGAGTCAGCAACTTTGATCCTCTGGACAGACTTTCCAGCCTTTGGTCTATTCTCCAGGAGATTCCTGGCCTCCTGTTACTTGCAGACAGTTCCTTTGGTGTTGGCCCTCGGACCCGTTTGAGAACTTTGTGTTCCTGAGGAAATCTCCTGCTGCTCGTGGTCAGCTCCCTTGACCAGTCTGTTCCTATAACAGGGACCTCCTCCTCATCTTCCAGTATCTGCCAGGGCGAGCCCTGCTCATCAGCCAAGGCCCAGCTCAAATGACCATTTCCCTCTCAAGAAGGAGGGCTTCCCAGGTGGCTCAGTGGTAAAAAAAAAATCCACCTGCCAATGCAGGAGACGTACAAGATGCAGTTTCATCCCTGGGCTGGGAAGATCCCTGGAGAAGGAAATGGCAACCCACTCCAGTATTCTTGTCTGGGACATTCCATGGACAGAGGAGCCTGGCGGGTTACAGCCCATACGGTTGCAAAGAATCGGGTACAACTTAGCGACTAAACAATCAGAACAAACAGCTCTCAAGAAGGCTGGCAGATGTCCTGGCAGAATTATTCATCTTTTCTTCTTTCCACAGTAGAGACGGTTTTTGTACCCTTAATCAGATACTTTTTAGTGTATTTGACTCTTTAATCAATTTTTGAATTTTCTTGGCAGGAACTGCTTTTTATTGTATCCCTTTAATACAATAGAAGAGTACCGATAAGAAAAATGGCAAAGGATGGGGGAAGCTAGAGAAGGATTCCAAATTCCTCTTAGTCATACAGTGGTCCCAGCAGAGTTGTTTGGAACAGTGATGAGGTCACTTACATTGCAGTAATTACCACAGGTATATGTTCTCTATCTCTCCTGCAAGGATCTTTTCGTATATTTACTGTGCCAGAATAAAGGGGGCTAGCACTGAACAATGTTCTATCTACATTAGACACATGTTCTTGTGAATGCAAGTACATTTTAGATCCCATTCCGAGTGCTTATTGTGGGAAGTTTTTGAAGTTTATGCACCATAGTGTTTCTTCTTAAATGGTCCTTTAGATCTGGACTCTGAGATGGTATTATTTTCAAGTTCCTGTCTAATTACGATTACACTTAAGTTTGTATTGTTTGAGAAGGATATACTTTCTCAAATAGGCAAATCATGATAGTTTAACAGTCTGAGAAACTAGCTGTATAAGGAAAGTATATTTATATATACTAATCTTTTTTCAAGTGCATGATGAGTTAGCTATGAAAAATGCTTTTCAACTTTTGTGGCCCTCCTTATCAAGGACATGAATTTGAGGAAACTCCGGGAGATAGTGAAGGACAGGGGAGCCTGATGTGCTGCAGCCATGGGGTAGCAGAGTCAGACACAGCTTAGCAACTGACAACAACATTATCAAGAAAAGCTGGGACCAATGTGCCTTAATTCTTGTTTGAGTTCACACTAAGTCCTTGTCAAAATAAGCCATTGTAAACACTCATTCATTACATTTGTGCAATGGAGTTGCTGGCATGCATTTATTCTTTTTGTTCCTCCAACATTTGATGTTTCCAGTTCCCCAATAATTTTAATTACCAACTGCTCTCCTATGTGTTTGCATACTTGCTCTTAAAGGTGGGATACATAGTCACATTTTCAGACGAAAAATGAGAGCTGGCATTAAAATTAAAACAGTTCTACCATGCTCAAGTAGTTTATAGAGAGACATAAGTTCTGTTGGTTTGATATCATTATCTTTTTGTAGATAACCAAAAATGGAATTTTGTTTGTTTTTTACATTTTTTACTTTCGGCTGCACTGGGTCTTCATTAATGCTTTCTCTAGCTGTGGCATGGGGGCCTTCTCTGGTTGCAGAGCATGGACTCTAGAGTGTGTGGGCTTCTGTAGTTGTAGCATGTGAGCTTTGTTGCCTCATGGCATGTGGGATCTTAGTTCCCCAACCAGGGACTGAACTCGCATGCCCTGCATTGGAAGAGGGATTCTTAACCACTGGTCCACCAGAAAAGTCCCCCCAAATGGAATTTTTGTTGGAGGAATTATATAGTTCTCTTTGAAATTTTTTTATTTTCAAGTTGTGTTTGAAATACTTCTGAGAGTAATAAAAAAGTCTACTTCAGGAAACAGTTTGCCTCTGGTTGATGGAGTTTTACAACTTCAGGCCCAATTCATTATAAATTAATTGTCAATATAGAAAGAGGAAAGGAGTTAATTGAGTTAGAAGATTGTTTGCTTAATTAAAGGAACCTTTTACTGGTTGGAAGAAGCCTGACCTCAGGTTTTACAAAGCCTCTTAGGGATGCGAAGAACTGCTAGCATTTTTCCCATGCTTTCCCAATTTCTGACCTGGAAGAGAAGAAACGGCACAGCAGGACGATGGAATGATGCGGGACCTCAACAAAGCACAATTCTGGGGAACACTCTTAACTTTTGTGGACAATTCCTCTGCCCTGAGTGCATTTATTTAGCTGCTGATCCGCACAGCAAGAGATGACTGCAATCACAGTAAGGTCTTGCCATCCAAATAATAACATCCCAGTGTGTTTATAGCTCATGATACGTGACAATCCTTGTTTTCAGTGCTTTATGTATTTACTTACTCTTTAAAGCCTTTTAACAACATTTGAGCTAGGTACTATTATTATCTCCATTTTATAGATGAGTAAGCTGATTCAAAAAGAGATGCAGAAACTTGCCCAGGGTGATGTAGCACAAAAGAGGAAGAGCAAGGATGTAAAACCCAGGCACTCTGCTTTCAGGGCCTGCGCTCCTAATTCTAAACTCTCAGTTAACACTGGAGGTAGGAGGCATGGCCCCCAAAGCTCTCCATCCACACATGGCTTAGTGCCCAAACTACTCAGGTAAGAAGATTAAGGGTTGATTTAGGAGTAGACCAAGTAGAGGGTAGCTAAAAATAATTGAGTTACGTAAAACACTAGGAAGTTGTGTAGATACTGAAGTTCCTACTTGACTGTGAGTCTCTCTTCAGGAAGCATTCCTATCTCTCTACGAGATTCTGTGGTACTTACCCCGTCAGGACACATGTAGCACAGTGTATTGTGAATGCTTGTGTTTCTCACAGTCATCATTGGATGACAGGAAATGTGTATTTCTTATTCACAGTTGTATCCTGTGTCTGGTGCAGCATTTGGCATGTATTGGGGTCACAGTAAATATATTTGCATAGATTAATATTTTGAAGGACATTGTTTAAATATAGCCCTATGAGTATCTTGATTTAAATGCCTTATTAAAGCAATAATTCATATCTAGTTTTACTTTGTCCAATGTTAAGTAAACTTTTATAGAAAAATCATAGATTTTTGTAGAAAAACCAAGATACTTAATTGGCTGTCTCTTGTAATATTTTGACTTTTCTCAATTATTCACACCTGTTCTGTTTTGTCTAAACAGCAGCAGCCACAACCACTTCCATGGTGGCAGCCTCCAAGATGTCTGGCATAATGCCTAGAAGGAAATAAAAGATTTCTAGTGCTTGGAAAGGAATAAAAGACTTCTGTATGGTTGATTTGGCCTGGAAAGGGAATAAAAGACTTCTGTGAGGTTGATCTTGCATTTTCAAACCTCTTAGGTGATGAAAAACATACACAAACATTTTAGTAACTGAATGGGACCTTTTAGTCTATTTTTTTCCCTTTTAAATTTTGGATGCTGTTTGGTAAATATCATGTGGGAAAATGATTTTGACATTAGAGATAAGGGTAGATATTTAAAATATATTTTTTTGCAAGAGTGATGAGGTAAATCTTTTTTCCTTTTTAAAAATAAATAGTGATTTCTGTATAGAAGTTTCAGTATACAGTTTACCATTAACAGCATAGGGGTTAGAGTTGCCAACCTTCGTTGAAGTTGAGGTCCATGTATTAATTGTATTCAAACCTGTATCCTTGGTTCCTCTGTATCCATGGACCCGACTCTGTGTACACATCCACGTGTTCAACCAATCACTGACCATCTAGTATGGTAGTGGTGGTTACTAAGTTGTGTCTTGACTCTTCGAGACCCCATGGACTATAGCCCACCAGGCTCCTCTGTCCATTGAGTTTTCTAGGCAAGAATACTGGAGTGGGTTGCCATTTCCTTCTCCAGGGGATCTTCCCTACCCAGGGATCAAACCTGCACCTCCTGCATTGCAAGCGGATTCTTTACCACTGAGCCACTACGGAAGCCCGATCACCTAGTATGGTAGTACAGTATTTACTGTTGGAAAAAGCCTGCCGATAAGTGGACATGGGGAGTTCAAACCATGGTTCAAGGGTCAACTGTATATAGAATTAAAGCATATGAGACTGCTTCTTTAAATCATCTCTTATTGTGATATATACATTTATTTTGCTTATCTTATGAAATGCTTTTACCTGTATTTTCTTTTTCTAACCTCCCAACAATTCTATGAAGTAGATGGGACTAGTAGTATGTTATCTTGATTTTTGTAGTTGGTCAAATTAGGATTTAGAGGTGAGTTGACTTGTCACACAGCTGGGAAGCACAGACTCCTTTTCTAGGACCCTTTCATCCTTTTTTACAATATCTTAAGCAAAACCAATAAAACTCCAGAAATCAGTCACATAAGAAGGAACTCTTGAATCTTGTGTTGACTCCTCATTAAAGGTGGTTGGCTTGAAATTTTTCTGAGAGATGAATGTCACTGTACCATTGAATTAAAATAAATTATTGAGCACTTGTAATTTACAGAACACTGAGCTAGTATTTTGTGGAATGGGGAGGCAGAGTACAGAGAGGATGCAGTGTTGTCTGCTTTCAGAGAGGATGGTAATGAAATGGAGAAAACTGGGTGTATTAAATCATAGGTGTGGCAAGTGAGCAAGGGGGGTGAGTCAAGAGGGAGCAGAGGAGGGCCCTAGAGCTTGAGCCAGTCCCTTGGGCGCTGTTGGTAAGTTGGTTCTTGGAAGTGATAGACTTTCAGATTCTCTCCTAGGAGTTAGGGAATCTTTTAAAAGGCCTCCCTTCTTAGTGGAGTTAAGATAACACACGGGTTGGGGGGTCCAAGAGAATGGATGAGTCTGATGGAAGTGGTAATTGCATGTGTGTGGTGCTTACTCACTCAGTCATGTCTGACTCTTTGCCACCCTTTGGACTGTAGCCCACCAGGCTTCTCTGTCAATGGGATTTTTCAGGCAAGGATACTGGAGTGGGTTTCCATTTTCCTCCTCCAGGGTATCTGCCTGACCCAGGGATCGAACCAGCATCTCCTATCTCTTGCATTGCAGGCTGATTCTTTATCTGCTGAGCAGTGGCCTGATCAATGCAACATACTTACCTGCACGTTGGAGCCAGACTGTAGACTGACAAGGAAGCAATTGAATTGTAGCTGACAATTCAACTGCAAATATTGCTTCCTTTATATGTAGTGAGTTGGTGGCAGAATTACTGCTTTGCTGTGCCACATAGATACCAAATCTGAATGGAATAACCAAATGCTTGGGTGGTGTGGGTGGGTCAGTGGCACAGGGAGGCCAAGTCCATGTGCCCTGCATCATGGCAGCATAGAGTTAAAAGAAAAGCTCACCACTGCCCTCGTCCTAGAGCTCCTTCACGTCCATCTCAGTGGCTTCCATTCCCTGCGGGATGAAAATGTAAAAAGCAAAGCTGAACTTTCCCTCTACAGCTCAAACATGAGAGACCTTTTGTCTTGACGTTGCTTTGGTATCACAGACCACCAGGAAGCCAATCCCACCTGGAAACACAGCAACAAATCCAGCCCTTTCTAGGAAATGTTATTCCAGTATCTGAAACTGTAACAGACCATGTATATACTTTTTCTTTAAATGCTGTTTATTTAAATAGAAAAAATTAATTTCAATGTTAGAAATCCTGTAAGTACATATCCACTTTCCCCCTTAAGTCCACACCATAGATTAAGTTACATAAAATATCTCCTGGCAATAGATACATGTTTAGTGTTAGCTACATAAGTGATTAAATTAATGTAATGTGCACATGCTTTGCAGGTTACAAGACATTATATAATTATGTTGCTGCTATAGATGACTGGCTTTTAAAAATTTTGTTGATTGGGAAGTCTATTGGATCTAGTTAATTGTTGATAAATTAATCATTGCTCTCTCGACAGTTTATTTGAAAGGCCCATAGTTTCTAGTTGAGTATTGAATTGTCTTATTGAATGCTGTGTTATTACTTTAGGGGTTAGAAGTTAGATGTGTTATTTTTCTACCTTGGTTGAGAAAACTAGTTTTATCATGATACCTGAAGAAACATTTAGTATTTGTTTATTATCTCTCTTGTTGCCTCAAGTGCTTCACATTTTTTTTTTTTTTTTTTGCCTCATGTGGACTATGAAGAGGGAATTCCCTGGTGATCCAGTGGTTAAGAATCTGCCTTCCAGTCCAGGTGACCTGGGTTCAATCCTAAGGTCCCACATGCTACCGAGCAGCTAAGCCATCGTGCCACAGCTCCTGAGCCTGGGCTCTGCAGTAATAGAAAGCAACCCAGTACAACCAAACTAATAATAATAATAAAAGGCTGGGAAGAGAGGATAGTGTGATGGTCTACTTGATTTTTTACAGATTATTCATTTTTTATATTTATATTTTAAAAATATATGCATTATCATCTGAGCTTCTCCCTTTCTCTTTCCTGTCCTTTTCCTCTTTTCCTTTTATCACCGTTTCTCCTTCTCGGATGCTGGTAGATTTTAGCTCTTCCACTAACCAGGTCCTCACCAAGCTAGACTCTTCAGTAGGTTCCTGCTTGGTCCCCTGGTGTTTTTGTTGTCACGGCCCTCATGGTCATCTGGCTATGTGTGGACTCCTGGAAGCTCTGGGCATAACTGTTTTTCAGCCCAGAGTGGGACATCCACTCAGGTTTCCAAATCCTGAACCAGGCTTTGTAATGAGGAAAGTACTACTTTCTTGGCATGCTTCCCTGATGGCTCAGTGGTAAAGAATCCGCCTGCCAATACAGGAGACGCAGGTTTCATCCCTGGGTTGGGAAGATCCCTTTGAGGAGGAAATGGCAACCCACTCCAGTATTCTTGCCTTGGAAATCCCATGGACAGAGGAGCTCCAGTCCATGGCCTCACATAGAGGCCTGAAAAAATATAAAGACTGTCACTGTTTCTACTGTTTCCCCATCTATTTGCCATGAAATGATGGGACCAGATGCCATGATCTTAGTTTTCTGAATGTTGAGTTTAGAGCCAACTTTTTCACTCTCCTCTTTCACTTTCATCAAGAGGCTCTTTAGTTCTTCCTCGATTTCTGCCATAAGTGTGATGTCATTTGCATATCTGAGGTTATTGATATTTTTTCCCAGCTATCTTAGTTCCAGCTTGTGCTTCATCCACCCCAGCATTTCTCATGATGTACTCTCCATGTAAGTTAAATAAGCAGGGTAACAATATATAGCCTTGACGTACTCCTTTTCAGACCTAAAATTATGCCTTAGTCTCTACACTGACTCAATCTTAGCCCATACACAACATTAACTCATTGGGAGAATCTGCTTGATTAATTTAGTAAAGACTCAATTCATACTTCAGGAAATAAATGAAATTCACTGTGTTGCAAAGAAATGAATTGATTCCCTGTATCTTCAATTGGATATTATTTTTCCCAAATTGAAACCTAATTTCAGATTTCTTTTTTCATCATGGTGATTTGTTGATAATTTTTATTCTTTTCTATGAATTATACTAATCAGATACTGGTAATAGTTAATAAATTTTCCCTTCTTTGTTTTAGACTTATTTACCTACAATGATAGGTGTATTTAAGTGAATATCCTATTCACTGCCACCTAAATACTGTATTTACTAGACTTTCTGGTGTTCTAGTGGCCATGTAATTAAATTCTGGCCGGTGAAATGTAAATGGAAGCACTGTATATCACATTCAAGACATCACATTATTTGTTATGTTATTAAAAATTTATTTATTTATTTGTCTGTGTTGGGTCTTAGATGTGGCACACGGGCTTAGTTGCCCCATGGCATGTGGGATATTAATTTGCTGACTGGGGATTTGAACCCACATCCCTTGCGTTGGAAGGTGGATTCTTAACCATTGGGCTACCAGGGAAGTCCTCAAGACATCTCTTTAAAAGTTCATTTTTCCTTCTTCTCTGCTTACTGGAATGTTAATTTGATGACTAGAGCCTGAGGAGAAATCTTATGCCATGCTAATGATTAGACCTCTTGATAGCTGAGTAGCAAGAATAGGACTCGGGTCCTTTTGACTATGGAGCTGTCATGCCAGCCCTGGATTGCCTACCTCAGGACTTCCTTCACATGAAAAAAGGAATACCTCTCTTGGATAAGCTACTGTTATTTGGAGTTTCTTTTTCTGTATGTGTATGTAGTTAAACTTAATCACAATTAGTATGAAATATATGTGTATAATTTTCAAATAATGGAATAGAATAAAGTAAGCTTAATGCTGGAATTATACTGAATAGAATGAAAAATAATATGATATTTAGAAGACACTTGGAAAGCTGGATTACTTCCTGGGTCCATTATATCTTAATAGTGTGCAGTATTATAAAAAACATCTCACTGATTGTCTTGAATTTTCTACCTCTTTTCTTCTGGATATGTGGATTTAATATTGAGAAATAGTTTTGTTACTTAGCAACAGTATTCCTAATGCAAGTACAAAACTAGACATCTAGGGGGAATTTTGGAAATTTTTTTTTAGAATCCATTTTTCTAATGTGTTCTGGAACTGACTTGATTTTTTTTTTTTCATTTCTTGAGTGGTAGTGATATACACTCAAATGTGATTGCAGATGGTTCTCATGAACCTTATGCATCTTAGGTCAAGGAAAGACATTCAAAATAAAAGATCTCCAAATTTTCATTATCTTTGAGTTTTCATATTATTATACATCTAACAGAATTATTTTAAAAATCATGGTAAGAAATACATATATATATATAAAACATAAAATTTACCATTTTAATTATTTTAAAGTCTAAAGTTCATTGATGTTAATCACATTGTTGTGTAATCATTACCACTGTCTCTCTCTAAAACTTTTTTATCTTCCCGAAATCAAACTCTATATCTGTTAGGCAATAATTCCCCATTTCTCCTTCTCCTAAGCCCCTGGCAACTGACTTTATTATTTTGTCTCTTTACATTAGACCCAACCCCATGAACTGTAGTCTGCCAGGCTCCTCTGTCCATGGAATTTTACAGGCAAGAATGTTGGTGTGGGTTGCCATTTCTTTCGTTAGGAGATTTTTCCAACGTGGGGATTGAACTTGTGTCTCTTGCGCATCTCCTGCATTGGTAGGCAGATTCTTTAGCAGCTGAGCCACCAGGGAAGTCCCAAGAAACCTAATGAGGTAGAATCACTCAATATTTGTCTTTTTGGGAGTGACCTATTCCACACTAACATGATTATTTTGCTTTACTTAATAATCCGTGAATTGTTATTGCTTAAATTATATTTCTCACATTCATCTTCTGAGAATTTTTGTCTCTAGTAGTACTTATAATGGATGTTAACAGAGTGGATAATGTTAGATTAAAATAGAGTATTAGAATTGTTAACATTAGATAGCATCACTGACTCAGGGGACATGAACTTGAGCAAACTCCCGGATATAGTGAAGGTTAGGGAAGTCTGGCATGCTGCAGTCCATGGTGTCCCAAAGATTTGGGCATAACTTAGCAACTGAAAAGAACAAAAACAAATCAAAATTGTTAACTTATCAAGTACAGTACAAGATAGAAGTCACTATACAGTTATATGTTTTGAATATTATAAAAATAATTGAAACATAAAACGACTTTTTTTTTTTTAACAGATATGAGATAAATCCATTGGTATTTTAGCCAATATGGTGAGTTTTTTGTGACTCTATATGTGTGTGCTTAGTCACTCAGTTGTGTCTGATTCTTTGTGACCTCATGTTGCCCGCCAGGCTCCTCTGTCCATGGGGTTCTCCAGGCAAGAATATTAGAGTGGGTTCCCATGCCCTCCCCCAGGGGATCTTCCCAACCCAGGGATTGAACCTGGGTCTCTCACATAGCAGGCGGATTCTTTACCGTCTGAAACACCAGGAAAGCCCATGACTCTATATAAGAACATAAAAACATAAATATCATGTTACAGTGTAATACTTGATTTCATAGAGTATTTGGATATATGACAAATAAGTAAAATGTGATTTTAGGATAAATATTCAAATTCACAGATTAAGCAGTTATCCCAATTGGCTTATATTCTGTTTGTGTAACAAATGGTAAATTATTGTTTCTTTCTCAGAATGTATAGATTAAGGGGATTGAACAATAATCTATAAAAGGAATTAAGTTAAAGATGATTTGTTGCCTTGGGGGGAAAATATTGATAATCTTTGTTATTTCAAAAATAACATTTTGTCCTTGACTGAATTGTTTGGCTTCTATTTTTTTTTTTTTTAAAGCTTTATCACTTCTTGCGCCCTCTTGTTTTCTTCCAGAGGCACATTACAGAAGTGCACTTTAATCAAACCTTTCTGGTAGACTGGTATTATAGCTAAGAATCTTTAAAAAAGATAAAATCCTTGTTGAAAGAAGAAACATGATAGGGAGTTGGCGTAATGGGAGGCATGCAACTATATTTGCAAATCTTAGACATTATCCCACAGTTTTGGTGTAACCCTTCAGCTAACAATTAAAATCTTTGTTTTATCAGTCACCACCCAACCCTAACAGATGGGTGAAGAATTAATCTGATTTGTATTTTTCCTCACAACTTTCTCCTGCACATTGTAATGTTCTGTGATTAACATTCAGTGGGTTCTTAAAGATGACTGATGGGCCTAAAAGATAGAATGTGTACATCCTATTTAAATGATGCTAGAGGAAAACCACAGCACAGAAGTGCTCCCAAGACCCCTGTAGAAATTTGAAGACGATTTTGATACTCTCGTCCACTCGAAAAGAAATCCGCTGTAAATACTGTAATGTTTTTTCCCTTGCCAGGACCCGCCTTGCCTGGTGTCATTTCTTGAGCTCTCCTGGGAGGAGATTAGTCTAAAACAACAAAGTAGCCAGATGTCTGGTTCTGAGAGAGTCCCAGAGGCCAGGCTACGGTAGGCACCAGAAACCGCGTGGGGCTGAAGATCAAAGATACCTGAGAATTACTTATGGGCACATAGTATGTGTTGTTCCCATTATTAACAGTCTGAGAAAATTTGTTTCTCTAATTAACCCTTTTGTTGGAGTAACCTTAAATTTTAGTGAGTATATTTCTTTTTTGATAGGTTTTCTGTTGTGGATTTTTTGAAAAGTGCATGTGTCAAAAAAGAGAAATGAAAAGGAAGTCACATGCCTGATTGAAATCTCCAAAATAGATAACACTATCCAGTGTGTAGTCATTTATCATGAAATAAGTGGACATTATAGTTCCAAGTTAAAATTACAAATTAAGAGTCTGGAAATGCATGATATCCTATGTACAAATAGTTGTTCCTTATTAAAGTCACTATTATTTCAACCCTTTTGGAGTGGAAATTTTTAGATCACAGCTTCCTGGTCTTAAAATGAATTCAGAGTAAATCCCAGTGGTGGGAAACCTGTCCCTTATTAATAGTTGACCTCTTTCTTTTCACACTGGTATTATAATGAAATGTTAATTAAAAATTCTTGCCACCCTTTACCTGTTTGCTTTATAGGTACAATTTTGTATTGTCTAGACACACAGATTTGGGCAATGTGAGTACATTTGCTCTTTTGAGTTAATCTTAATCCCCATGCCTCTCAAAGTGTATAGCTGAATTTATTCCAAGGCATGAGGAAAAACCTAATGATAACTTCTGATGTCTTTAGCCCCAAGATGAGAGTATCAAAAGAGAGAACAAAAGATTTAGGTTGGCCCCACACCCTGTGTTTTTGTTTCTGTTCAATATCATTGTGTAACAACAAAATCATGTAAATACCTAATTCCTGCTTTCCTTGAGAGATCATCATAAACCATTGTTATCCAGACCATGATTAGCCCAGCTTTAAGTGCTACCACACAGTCTTAACATCTGGTAATATAAACTTGGCATAGAAGCTATAAAAATGTCCTGAAACCTAATTGGAAATATGTATTTGCAACGTAGTGCAGAGATTTCATATCCTGTGTGCTGTGGTCAAGCCTTCTTGTAACTCTTTGAGGAAAAGGAAGCCCCTAGGAGCAGTTTTAAGGATTAATTGATTGATCTCTTTGTTTCTAGATTTAAGTACGGAAGCAAGAATAAAATTGGCTTCTTGCACAAAGAACTAGAGAGGCAACTGTATTTTGCGCGCCCCCCCTCCCCCCCCCCGCCCCCAGAGGAGAATTTGTTATTGCTTCTGTGACAAAGGGCCATCTGCATTTTTACTCCTTCCACCTGTGTTTTTCTTAGTAGCTACCACTGTGAGCACCATTTCTATCACCAGAGTCTTGGTGATAGAAGTCTTGGGCTTCCCTGGTAGCTCAGACGGTAAAAAATCTGCCTGCCATGCAGGAGACCTGGGTTCAATCCCTGGGTTGGGAAGATCCCCTGAAGGAGGGCATGGCAACCCCCTCCAGTATTCTTGCCTGGAAAATCCCCATGGACAGAGGAGCCCGGCAGGTACCTGGGGTCGCAGAAGTCGGACAGAACAGGGTCTGGTTATCTGTATTTCTTTTTTTTTTTTCTTTTATTTATCTGCATTTATGTCATGCTGAATTTACTCCCAGCCCGTAAGTCGGTGTTTCTTCTGGGATATCTTTCTCCTGCTCTGCAGCCTCCTCTTCTGGTTTAGCAGCAGTCTGCTGTGTCTCAGTGAGGATCAACTCAGTGTGGTCGACAGCGCTCAAGCCTGGGTTGTCTGCAAGTCCTGCAATGCATCCTGGCGGCTGTGTTCATCTGGTTGTGCTCAGGGATCAGAAAATGTACTTCGAGTCCCTTCAGTTCAGCATCACTCTCTGCTTTTTGAAGCAGGGGCAGAAAAAGGTTCAGCACTCATTTGTGGGCCATCAACCCTGCGTCCAGCCCCACTGTTTGGCCAGGCACACCTCCTGGCTCCACCATTGTATCCACAGCATGGTTTACACCGCTTCTGAAAGCGACATCCTTCCTGTACTTGGTGGCTTTTTGGATACGCCAGGAGAGGCAGGAGACACTCGCTGGGTTCGATCCCTGGGTTGGGAAGATCCCCTGCAGAAGGAAATGGCAACCCACTCCAGTATTCTTGCCTGGAAACTTCCATGAACAGTGGAGCCTGGTGGGCTACAGTCCATGAGGTCTCAGAGTCGGACACCACTGAGCTCACGCATAATCAGCAGTCTCTCAGTTACAAACACTGTTTCATAAATATTTTTCAGCCCCAGTTAATGGCTAACGTTAAGCAAATAGTATTCAGAGTAACAAGGCACTTCCTAGTACCACAGTGGTAGTCAGTTTGCAAGATTTGATCTGAAAGGCATATTTCCAGGACTGAAGTCCAGTGGTAGAAGTAGCGTTATACCCTTTGTAGTTCAGGGGGCTATTCTTGTTTCCCCCTTTCCCCTCACTCCCAAGACACACACACTCAGGTACACACACACACACACACGTAAAATAGGGATTTGCTAAGAAGACTAGAAAGTAACGCCTCTTTTTAGCTTTCAGAAGTTACCAGTGCTACTGGCTATGAACCTGTGAATGTCTTCACCTTGGGTTATTCCACTGACTACTGGGACTCATCTCTGCCCCTGCCCGACCCTGTTCCTTCCCCCCAACATCCCCCATACCTTATGCATCATTACTATGTATGTCAGCTCTTTATGGAGCATTTCTCCTACAATACTGTATACAGAGATGTGTTTAATTATGTTTTTAAAAAGTTAGATATTATCAAATTTAAGGAGGTGAAGTGTGTGGGCTTTCTAGTTCCTGCTTTTTATCTATTCACTCTATCTTCCTTATTCATAGATTTCTTTTTACATTACCTCCTCCTCTACCCTCCTCTACCTTTATTGCCTTGGGCTCCAATATCACTGCAGATGGTGACTGCAGCCATGAAATTAAAAGACGCTTGCTCCTTGAAAGAAAAGCTATGACAAACCTAGACAGCATATTAAAAAGCAGAGACATTACTTTGCCAACAAAGGTCCATCTAGTCAAAGCTTTGGTCTTTCTAGTAGTCTTGTATGGATGTAAGGGTTGGACTATAAAGAAAGCTGAGTGCCGAAGAATTGATGCTTTTGAACTGTGGTATTGGAGAAGACTCTTGAGAGTCCCTTGAACTGCAAGGAGACCCAACCAGTCAATCCTAAAGGAAATCAGTCCTGAATATTCATTGGAAGGACTGATGCTGAAGTTCCAATACTTTGGCCACCTGATGCGAAGAGCTGACTCATTAGAAAAGACCCTGATGCTGGACAAAATTGAAGGCAGGAGGAGAAGAGAACAACAGAGGATGAGATGGTTGGATGGTATCACCAACTTGATGGACATAAGTTTGAGCAAGCTCCAGGAGATGGTGAAGGACAGGGAAGCCTGGCAAGCTGCAGTCCATGGGGTCGCAAAGAGTCGGATTGAGCAACTGAATAGCAACCTCTACCCTGTCATATTTTATTTCTCTTTTTCATCATCTTGAGTTCTTAACTCTGTTTCAACATTCTGTCTGTAGCTTTCTAGGACAGGTTCTGATTTGAAATAAGAACTAAGTTGTAAGAGCAGGTAATAAAGACCTCTTTTAAAAATTCTTTTAATAACAATGCATAATGATTTAGTACTTGAGTGGCCATGGAAGGAGTAATCCATAAACTCTTTGTGATGGGATTATGTGCTAAATAAAATTGCTTGTGGTATAATCAAGTTGACTTTTTTAGAATGTGATGACCCAATTGCATTTTAATTTCTCTTAATTTTAAAAGCTTTGAGGTTAAGGGTAGAATCTTAAGCTTTTCTTTTTAATCTAGGATGGTCTGAAAGATCTGCTACTTACTTACTTACCTTTTACTTGCTTGCTAAATTTCTTTAGTTTTAAAGTTATATTTATCCTCACATGAGGTTTGGAGTAATAGCCTTAGAACATCTGTTTATGGTTTATTTTTTACTTGTTTATTTTACAATTTTTATTGGAGTGTGGTTGGTTTACAGTGTTGTTAGTTTCTACTGTAGACCAAAGTGAAGCAACTCTACCTGTACAGGTATCCCCCCTTTTTTGGATTTCTTTGCCGTTCAGGTCACCATAGAGCACTGAGTATAGCGTTCCCTGTGGTATACAGTGCATGTGTGTATGCTCAAAAAGTTGTGTCCAACTCTTTGTCACTTCGTGGACTGTAGCCTGCCGGGCTCCTCTGTCCTTGGAAATTTCCAGGGAAGAACACTGAAGTGGTTTGCCATTTCCTACTCCAGGGGATCTTCCCAACCCAGGGATTGAACCCAAGTCTCTTGCATTTCCTGCATTGGCAGGTAGATTCTTTACCACAGTGCCTCCTAGGAAGTAGGTTCTATTTACTGTTTAAAATGGTGGTCTTTGATTTTAAATTGCCTGCAGCTCAGAGGTTGCAAAGTGATAGGATTAGATCTTAGCAGATGATAAGGTCCTTTCCCCAGTGGCAAGTGTAGGGCACCATGCTGCTGGAGATGGCAATCTTGGAAGGAAAGTTATGTTTTGAATATAAAATGATCAGTTCTTAGATCCTTGTGATGTCTAACCCTATTACTAAAATGAAAAACATTTTTTTAGAAATTATAGAAAATTAAGTATTGTCATTGATTGTGACTATTATGAGCAGTTGACTGAAAAGGAATGTTTCATGTGGAGTATTTTTCCCCTTTCAAGTGAGATTTACATGATTCACTACGAAATGAAACTACAGCCCATGGATAATCAGATACCTCAGAATAATGTTTGGGAAGCTGGGTTTCCTGAAGATATGAGGCTTAGTTATTTTAGCCTGGGGATTTTGCCTGGGGAAAAATGTATGTGCCTCAACAGCTGAAGGGCTATTCAGGAAGAAACAAAGTAAAATGGCATCTATTTTAACGTGTAATTTCGGTATTTCATACTTAATCTTATCCTTGGCAGAAATGTCAGAATATACTAGCTACAAACCATCTCTGAAGCCACATCTACACTACCAAATTGAACTGGGTAAAGTCCTTAAAATCAAGTAGTTTTACACGGGGAGAAGAGGTCCTTTCTCCATAATTCCCTGGTGGGAAGGGACTACTCTAGTAGAATAAAAATGAAGATGTGGTGTATTTCAAATACAGGAATACACAGTCTAAAGGATTGGCTGCAGGGAGGGATGGGAGCAGATTTTAAGCTTTGGTGTATCATACTTCAAAATAATGATGGTTTTTTGTGCATTGTTTTCTATTTGCTCCTACTTAATTTGAAGTAGCACTTTTCTTTATTTATGTTTAGATTTCTTTTCATTTTAACCTCATCCAAAATTGAATTCCTGTTGTTAGAAATGATACCACAATTCTGTTCCTTCTCTACCATTCTTTAGAGGCTGAATTATTCTAGCTGTGTAATTTGCTGTTTAAGTTAAAATCAAATTCTTACTGATGGAATAGCTAAATTTCTATTTTCTATCAGTGCTTTTCTTTTGTTTATGCTGGAATAGAAACATACCCCTTGAAGGAATTAAATTGGTAAAGTCTAGGCCGCCATTTATTTCGTCACCACATGGCTGTTGTTTATTGTTTTTTAATCAAATATCAAGTTTCTGTACTTAACGACTTGGAAGATACATTACATTTTGTCAAAATATAAGAATTTATGAAGAATAAAGAGCCTCTGGAATCCCCACAAGATCAAGGAGGGGATGTGTATAATTTTGCTGTTTAACACATGTATAAGCATTAATATTTATTATTGAGTTTAGTATTTTGTATTTACACTCCTGTCAACATATAATATATCATAGTGTATTGTTTAGAGGCCATTAAACAGCTCACGATTTGTTCACAGAAGAAGGAGAAAAAGTTAGGGTTTTTTTTTCCCTCTTTTATTTGAATTTTCCCTTGGTTGCTTGGTGAAGAACAAATAGATTTGTTTCTGATGAGGGAATTTACATTATATAAAATCCTGCCTGGTATGTGTGGAGGTAATCAAAGAACTGACAGGTTGCTGTGTGGTCACCATAATCTGTTAGCATAATGTCCAAATTGTTAATGCCAAGGTAACAGAGGTAACCTTGACAATGAAAATCCATGGCATATGCAGATAGAGCCCTTAATACTTAATTCTTACCTAATTATTAGAATGTGATATAAAGCACGCCAGGTTGGTTGACTTAAACAATACTATTAGTTCCCTATCATTTAAAATTCATAGAAATGTTAGATAAATGCACTTTTGTTTGACTGGAGGATTCATTTTTTATTAAAATAGCCATTAAAAAAACCCAAAATATAATATTTCTAGAAGCTCATTCTTTTTTTAAAAGAAATACTTGACTGGTAGAAAATGTTTCTCTAGCCAAATTGGTAGCCTTGTGCTCTTTTAAATAGCATTACTTGAAATGCTTCTAAAAGTACTTTTTCTCATATTAAATGTCAAATTATACACCTTCCTTGCAACTTTTTTTATGGAGAAATTTCATCAAAGAATGAGACTGTGTTTCATTCGCTGAAGTGAATTATAATTTCAAGCATATGTTTACAACGGTTTGAAGGTGATCTTGAGTAACATATAAGTAGTATCTTTTTAGTAGAATATACCCCTTGGATTTTCCTTATTTGACTGATATTGTGGCATATAAGGCTTCCCTGGTGGCTCAGTCAGTGAAGAGTCTGCCTGCAGTGTGGGAGACCTGGGTTCAATCCCTGAGTCAGAAAGATCCCCTGGAGAAGGAAATGACAACCCACTTCAGTATCCTTGCCTGGAAAATCCCGTGGACAGAGGAGCCTGGCAGGCTACAAAAGAGTTGGACATGTCTGAGCGACTAAGCGTAGGCATACAGTGGCTTGGAAAGAAAACTATACATAGAGTAAATGAAAGACTCCAGGAACTGAACAGCATTAAAATAACATATGGATTTCATACACATAAAAAGTAAAGAGCATACAGATGGGCTTTGTTTGTTTGTTTGTTTGTTTGTTTGTTTGTTTGAAAGAATCTTTAATAATAATTTGAGGTTAAAAAATTTTTTCATCATATCTTTTATGATTCTCTACTTCAGCCGGTTGTAGTGATCCACAGACTTCCCACATGAGGGGATCGGCATGCACAAAGGCTTACACTTCGTGGGAACCTTATAATTGACTTGGGTTAGAATTAAGAAAAATTGCATTTCAAGAAGACAGGGAGGTAGGATTTCGCTCCCACCTCTGTCCCCTTGAGGAAATAGTGATGGCAGCCTTTCAGGTCTTCCCCACACCTCTGGTCCTCTCTATCAGTGAATGATGAAAGAATCTTTAGACAACTGGTGACCAAGCAATTGGTCACCAAGCTTTACCAACTGGGCTCTCGTATTTGCAGCTTTGGTTTTCAGTCCCATTCCTGCCAACTGCAGTGATACGGCCTTTGAACAAACAGACTTTCAAAAGTTAAAAGGCAGTAAGTCAATCCTCTGGAAATGTTGCAGAAACGCAGATTCAAATCATAAATAAGGAAATGCATTGAGTACATTAAATAGACGTAGAAAAATGGATTTCTGTCTTTTGTAGTAAGGTAATTGGGCACCACTGCTTGGCAGGAGCTGGTGCTATTGAGCCTGCCGTAGCTGCCACAGGTTGATAGGCAGGTGATCAGGCAGCTTCCACCGGGGTCTGCACAGGAGGCCTACCTAATATGCTGTCTGCCCTAAGGGCCTATGGGAACACAGTTGGATTATTATGTTAATGCATGAGCCTGCTGCCCTCTTCCTATCCCAGCTGGGTTCCCTGTTGTTAGGAACTGCTTTGCACTGACAGTAGGGTAATATGCTTCATGATTGAAAGGGCAAAGGGGCTTGGAAGGGAAAAAAAAAAATAAGAATAGGCCTGCACAGATATGTAAATGAGGGAAGGAAATCTGTAGGAAGACTTCACTATTAAGTAGAGAGAGAAAGTTTATTACAAAGTTCTTTTTCTCATAACACAATGAGTGGTTTTACTCATTTCTTAATTACTTTCTGGGCTTGCTTTCCATCCTAACACTGGTGTATATAGCACAGGGCAGTGTTTTCCAAAACAGGCACTTATGTTGATTTGTTTTCAACTTAAGATGCTCTTACACATTGGTACCCAGGTAGAGGGCTGACAATAGTGCATTTTTTTTCACACTTTCATTATTCTTTAATTCTTATGCCATAGTTATTCCACTATATTCTTTAGAAAGAAATTTTTTTAGGTTGCTGGAGAATTTATTGTTTGTATTGACACCACTTTTATTTCTCTTTATTTTTGATGCAGCTTTAGAAAACTGCCTAAACCTATCTTTTGGGTGTAGGTAGGGGTGGATGTGAGGAAATGGTTGAATGAGGTGGAAGGATATTCGAGAGGGGGTTATGAGTTGAATATTAGTAAGGGTTCAAATTGCAGTAGCACTTTATTTTCAGTTGAGGTTTTTAATGTTGACATTGTAATACAGTTGAAAAGAGTGTGAGCTTTGGTGTCTACAGACCTGTACAAATCCTGGCTTTATTAATGACTAGCTCTCTAGTTTTAGATAAATTACTTTACCTCTCATCTACTTTACCTGTAAAATGGGCATAATATGAATTTTAAATGAAAGGATAATGAATGTAAATCATTTAGTCTGACCTAGAGTGAGTACTCATAAATGCATGCCATAATGATACTTAATTGCCATTATGGCAGTATTAATTTTCATTTATTAGATGATTATTTTAATATGTGTGGCTCTATTCATCAAATAGATTTCAATCAACTGAAGATTTTTTATCTTTTTCCTCGATGATCTACCTTTTTATCATCAAGCCTCACCAAGTGGAAGTAACTGTAAGTTAAACCAAAATTCAAGACAGAAAATTGTTCAAATAGACATTATTTAACTGAAAGGGTTAATCCGAATACATGTGTGTGCTGTGTCGCTCAGTCATGTCTGACTCTTTGTGATGGATGAACTGCAGCCCTCCATGCTTGAATCCTAGAATATATTCTTAAACAATTAGTTTTATAATATGACATACTTCAAATGGTAAAAGAATATTGAATGGAAAAGAAAATCTAGTTGGGCCAGCGTTCTAGACAGTTCTGGAAGTACTTTCAGCATTTGCCTAAATTCAGTGTGTGTGTGTGCTGAGTCTCTTCAGTCATGTCCGACTCTTTGCAGCCCTATGGACAGTTGCCCACCAGGCTCCTCTGTCCATGGGATTCTCCAGGCAAGAATACTGGAGTGGGTTGCCATGCCCTTCTCCAGGGGATCTTCTCAGCCTAGGAATCAAACCCACATCTCCTGTGGCTTCTGTGTTGCAAGTGGATTCTTTACCACTTGGCCAATGGGGAAGCTCTAAATTTGGGAAAGTTTCCAAATATTCCTGTATGTGTGACAACTGTTTCTAATTCATTTATTTAAGCTAACTTTAAATGGCAGTATATTTTAAATATATCTCTTTGTTTATTACTTAGCACCATACCTGATGTGTGAGATGATTGTGTAAAGATGATGTGTACACAGTGCCTGACACACAAGGAAGAATCAGGAGATGATGGTCACTGATAATGTTGCCAACTCATCCCAGCAGACCAGCTTGTGTTGGTAACTTTGCAGATTAAAAAGGAGGAACTTCAGGGAGATTCTGAAGCTCAGCAAATGCAGAAAGTCTGGGTCTAGTATAGGCTCCCTAAGGCTAGTAGGATGGTTACCATATATCTGGCAAGAAAGGATCTACATGATTTTTTATAATTCTTTCAAATCATTTTACTATTCCACTGAAAGCTTGGTTAAAGTTTAAGATAGGTACCTTGTGTTATATTAGCAAAAAGACTGTGTTCTAAAAAGGTAATTGTGCATTTACATATATAGAATAAAAGGGGAGGGACCAGTTTTAAGCAATCCTTCTTTATGGTTATAGCAAGATTTTGTACATGTCTCCACATGGCTCAGTTATATGTTTGGGGTGTGTGTGGAAACAGTAAGACCATGAAATTAGTGGAGAAATAGTCAAAGGATTATGCCTTTCTTTACGTCCTTGTTTTCTACCAACCAACTGTGCATGCTGTGTACCCTACCTGTTGTCAGAACTCAGTTATATATCTGCCCCACACATAGCTATTATGCACAGAAAGAAGCCCATCCCAGGGTAAATAATAAACTGTTTTAAAGGAAGTCTACTTTGAAGAAAATCTAAGCAGTCTATTTGATTTAAATAAACATTTGTCCAATGTCTGGTTTTCTTTAAAGTAGCTTTGGATTTGACATATCCTAGGTGGCGCTAGTGGTAAAGAACCTGTCTGCTAATGCAGGAGGCATAAGAGATGCAGATTCGATCCCTGGATTGGGAAGATCCCCTGGAGGAGGGCATGGCAACCCACTCCAGTATTCTTGCCTGGAGAATCCCGTGGACAGCGGAGTGTGGCGGACTACAGTCCATGGGATCTCAAAGAGTCGGTCACAACTGAAGCGACTTAGCACACACACACTGTAGATTGAATACTCCATTGTATATTGAAATACATACTCCATTGTAGATTGAAAATTCTTGAGGACAAGGGTCACATCTTCTATTAAACAAAACAAAACAGAAGCCCAGTTCCTTATACACAGAAGGAATGCATCAAATGCTTACTGACTGAATAACTGGGTTGGTTTCAGTGATGATACTCAGATTTTAGGTTCATGGATCCTAGCATTCCTTCTTTTCTCTTTCCTTTCCTCAGTACTGCTCTTGAGAAAGCTCGGTCCACATACCCTTTGGGAATTTTTTGAAGCTGCTGATTGGGTTCAATTTTCAACCTCTCTGCCGCCAATGGTAACTTCTAGGGACCATCTTCCTACCTCTACCCACCATTCGACCTTGTTACACCTTCGCCATGTTGTTATTTTATCAGGGGTGTGAGAAAAGCCGGACTTGGAGAAATGATAACTGGATTGAGATGCACTTCACAGAAAGATACAAAGATTTTGCCAGAGGGATTGGTTTCTGTTCTCCTGGGAGCCATTAACTTCTCTAATGACCCTGCTGTCCCTCTGGTTGTGTTCCCCAGTCAGCCTTTGCCTTTCAGAAGATGCTCTGAGCACCCTAAATGATTGTTTTATTCCCAACCCCAATCCTAGTTAGAATTGTTAGGACCCACTCTGCTATGGAGGTTCATTTCTGCCTTTTCTCCCAATCCCGTTCCAGGACTTGTTTCAGGTTTTAACCCAGAAAGCGGTTAAAAAAAAATTGTTGAATATTTCCTGAGGTCTGACAAATCACTAGATACTAAAAAAGAATACTATGTAATAAGTTATGATTCAATACACAGTGAGTTATGTTGTAAAAAACAACACTGCATTTTTTAAAAGACTTGCTTGCCTCACACCAAAATATACATCCTTTCTTTTTTTTCCCCTACCTTAAGATGTTTGTCTCTTCCTTTTTCAGATTTACCAGAAATTTTGCCTCTATTTCTGGATTTCTAATTTGGCAAGTCATGGGTTAATAGTTCTTACCACTTAATAATATAATATTGATGGTATAGTTAATATTGATATTTATTGAGCATTTAGTGTGCTAATACTTCATATGAATTGTCTCATTTAATTCACACTACTTACAAATAGATACTAATATTATGCCTATTTTTGAGTTGAGGAAGCAGGCTCAAGGGTTAAGTTGATCTTGAAGATCCCATTAGTGCTGGTGCTAGATTCAGACCTAGTTCAGCTAAGTCTAGCGCCCTCTAGGGTGTGCCTGTATATCATGGCTGTTTTTGCACTGAAACCCTAGCCCTCTTTTCCTACCTGTCTCTCTCCAGTCTTTGGGTTCCCTCTGTATCTATTTTTGCATAGGAGGTTGTGTCCCATCAGACATAATCATATCACTTAGGTCTAGGGAGATGGATCATGGATAAATAAAAGGAAAACCATGCTAGTAAGTTGTTGTTGTTTTTAACTCTACTTTTCAGGGTTGACTAGGTAGGCAACCTAGTAATGTGGTGTGTGTTCTGGCTAAATCACTTCAGTCGTGTCTGACTCTTTGTGACCCAATGGACCATAGACTACCAGGCTTCTCTGTCCATTGGGTTCTCCAGATAGGACCCAGGGAGGATCGAACCCACGTTTCTTACATCTCCTGAATTGGCAGGTAGTTTTTTTTTTTTTTCCCACCACTAATACCACTTGGGAAGCCCTTAGGTAACTTGGTATTATCTCATAATAATAATCTCAAAGGAAAAAATAAGAGCTAGCCTAACTAGTCCCTCTTTTGCTAGTAAAGCTTGGCAGCAAAGGTTGTATGGGTGGTGAATAGTTAACAGGAAGCTGACTGTTGAAGGGAGTGGAATCTGTATTAGTTTTCTTGAAGATAAACCTCACCTTGGAGGTAACAATCTAATAAGTGCACTGACAGACCTTGAAGAGAAAAGTTACTAAGAAGAAACTGGGCATAAGTTAATAAGTCAGATTTTACCTTCATGATAAAGCCTGCCCTGGCTGCTGGAAACTGATTGAGAAGGCAGTGAAGTTTGGCTTTCAGCAAGATTTTAGGTTTTGTAGGAGGACTCCTGAGAGTCCTAAGAACGAAACTTCTGAAATCATTTATTCAGGCTCTCAACCAGACACAAGTTGTCTGTTGAAGTTCCAGTGGTTTGAGAGAATTCTAGTTATAATGAACAATTGAATACAAGTATTCTGTCCTAAGGCTTTCTTCCTGAGCCTAAGACTGCATCTCACATTGATATAGTGGTTTTAGGAGTTCCAGTGTCACCACTAATTCACTGCACTTATTTCCCTCAAACACTTCACTTCTCTGAGCCTTATTTTTCACAGTCTGTAAAATGGAATAATACCTCATAGGGTTATTTGGGGAATTATGAGAAATATCACTTGTTTGGCATATAGAAGATGCTCAAAAAATGTCAGCTTCCCCTGCACCCTGCCAACTTATGAAATGCTATTTTGAAGGAAAAGTAAAGTAATAGAAGTTGTCATTTCATTATAAATTGCTGGGTCAGGAAGCAGGTTTTATCTCCTGATCTTGTAGAATATTATGCATCAACTCTCCATTAAGCCCCTGTGAGCTTCCCGTATAGGGGAAAAAATAAAGTTTGATTAATAAAAACTCTTAGAAGGTAGTTTTTAAACTGTGATGAAGCTCAGTTGAAGGTAGCCAAGTGGGGCCATTTCCAGGAGTCTTGGAGGTGAGGCAATTTGTTTTTGTACTTGTATCAGTGCTTTTACTCTTTCTAATCTCATTTCTAGTCCCTTAGGATACATAATAAAGTCTTCAGTACTATACATTTTTATTAAACATCTTTTTTGGACTCAAATTTGCATTTCAGATAATATAACAAAATGTATGTGTTTCAAGTATTCACTGCATAATTGTGATTAGAACATGTAATCCCTCAAAAGATGTTAATTGCAATTTAAATTCACACTGAATTTAATTAAGTGAGTTGGGGATTAGAAAGTAGATGTAAGGAGTAGTTAAGGGAATACATTTTGAAAAAGCATCCATATTTTTTTCTGAAAAATATAAACCTCTTTCAAGCTGAAGATTAGAAAGCTGTGGGAAATATGGAAGAGAGGGGAGGAAGCAGGTTAAGGGACATGCTAGAAAAATCTTAAAACTGTGTTCACAATTTAGATCTTGTATTTAAGCTAATTGTGGTTAAAGAAGGAGAGCTGGTTTGAGTAATCTTCTCATTTATATTCCTAAAGAGTCTTTAAGTGCTTGTTAACTCACTTGGTGTCTGATAAAGACTTCAGTTAAACTGAGATCTTTAAGAACTCCAGAGAAAGGGAAGGAAGTATTGAATAGATAGAGGCCTTTTAATCCAATCATTAATTGCTGCTTCAATATTCCTTACAGTATTCTGGTCAACAGGGTGTTTTATGACTAACTAGGTGTAATAGACACTTTGTGCACAGACAGTTCATATTTAAGCAGTGCTTTTCTACAATAACTTCATTGTATTAATGGATATAACAAGTAGCACTGAAAGAAAAACAAACATTATTTTTCCCCCTAATTTCTATAGGATATTAAAATTTGAGATTTAAGGTCTTAAAAATAAGTATTGAGCAGTCATCTCTCTAAGTGATTGGGAGAATGAAGTATTGAAATTAATTATTTGATATTGAATCTAAAAACAGTTTTCAAAAGAAATAACATTGTGGCTCATTTTATTTTTAAATAATTTATTTATTTCAATTGGAGGCTAATTACTTTACAATATTGTGGTGGTTTCTCCCATACATCAACATGAATCAGCCATGTATGTACATCTGTTCCCCCATCTTGAAACCCCCCTCCCACCTTCCTCCCCATTCCATCACTCAGAGTCATCCCAGAGCACTGGCTTTGAGTGCCCTGCTTCATGAATTGAACTTGCACTGGTCATCTATTTTACATATGGTAATATACATGTTTCAATACTATTCTCTCAGACCATCCCACCCTTGCCTTCTCCCAGAGTCCAAAAATCTGTTCTATACATCTGTGTCTCTTTTGCTGTCTTGCATATAGGGTTGTCATTACCATTTTTCTAAATTTCATATATATGCATTAATAAACTGTATTGGTATTTTTCTTTCTGACTGACTTCACTCTGTATAATAGGCTCCAGTTTCATCCACCTCATTAGAACTGACTCAAATGAGTTCTTTTTTATAGCTGAGTAGTATTCCATTGTGTATATGTACCACAGCTTTCTTATCCATTCATCTGCTGATGGACATCTAGGTTGCTTCCATGTCCTGGCTATTGTAAGCAGTGCTGCGATGAACGTTGTGGTATACGTGTCTCTTTCAATTCTGGTTTCCTCAGTGTGTATGCCCAGCAGTGGGATTGCTGGGTCATATGGCAGTTCTATTTGCAGTTTTTTAAGGAATCTCCACACTGTTCTCCATAGTGGCTGTACTAGTTTGCATTCCCACCAACAGTGTAAGAGGGTTCCCTTTTCTCCACACCCTCTCCAGCATTTATTGTTTGTAGACTTTTTGCTAGCAGCTGTTCAGACCTGTGTGAGATGGTACCTCATTGTGGTTTTGATTTGCATATCTCTGATAATGAGTGATGTTGAGCATCTTTTCATGTGTTTGTTATCCATCTGTATGTCTTCTTTGGAGAAATGTCTGTTTAGTTCTTTGGCCCACTTTTTGATTAGGTTGTTTATTTTTCTGATATTGAGCTGCATGAGCTGCTTGTATATTTTTGAGATTAATTCTTTGTCAGTTGCTTCATTTGCTATTATTTTCTTCCATTCTGAAGGTTACCTTTTCATCTTGCTCATAGTTTCCTTCATTGTGCAAAAGCTTTTAAGTTTAATTAGGTCCCATCTGTTTATTTTTGTTTTTATTTCCATTACTCTGTGAGGTAGGTCATAGAGGATCTTGCTGTGATTTATGTCAGAGTGTTTTCCTCTAAGAGGTTTATAGTTTCTGGCCTTACATTTAGATCTTTAATCCATTTTGAGTTTATTTTTCTGTTTGGTGTTAGAAAGTGTTCTAGTTTCATTCTTTTACAGGTGGTTGACCAGTTTTCACATTGCCACCTGTTAAAAGAAATTGTCTTTTCTCCATTGTGTATTTTTGCCCCCTTTGTCAAAGATAAAGTGTCCATAGGTGTTTGGGTTTATCTCTGGGCTTTCTATTCTGTTCCATTGATCTATATTTCTGTCTTTGTGCCAATGGCATACTGTCTTGATGACTGTAGCTTTGTAGTATAGTCTGAAGTCAGGCAGGTTGATTCCTCCACTTCCATTCTTTTTTCTCAAGATTGCTTGGGCTATTCGAGGTTTTTTGTGTTTTCATACAAATTGTGAAATTATTTGTTCTAATTCTGTGAAAAATAATGTTGGTAGCTTGATAGGAATTGCATTGAATCTGTAAATTGCTTTGGGGAGTATACTGATTTTCACTATATTGACTTTTCCAATCCATGAAAATGGTATATTTCTCCATTTATTTGTGTCATCTTTGATTTCTTTCATCAGTGTTTTATAGTTTTCTATATATAGGTCTTTTGTTTCTTTCGGTAAATTTATTCCTATTTTATTCTTTTTGTTGCAATGGTGAGTGGAATTGTTTCCTTAATTTCTCTTTCTGTTTCCTCATTGTTAGTGTATAAGAATGCAGGGGATTTGTGTGTATTAATTTTATATCCTGCAACTTTGCTATATTCACTGATTAGCTCTAGTAATTTTCTCGTGGTGTCTTTGGGGTTTTCTATATAGAGGATAATGTCATCTGCAAACAGTGAGAGTTTTACTTCTTCTTTTCCAATTCAGATTCCTTTTATTTCTTTTTCTTCTCTGATTGCTGTGGCTAGGAATTCCAAAACTATGTTGAATAGTAGTGGTGAGAGTAGGCACCCTTGTCTTGTTCCTGACTTTAGAGGAAATGCTTTCAATTTTTTGCCATTGAGGGTAATTTTTGCTGTGGGTTTGTCATATATGGCTTTTATTATGTTGAGGTAGTTCTTTCTATGCCTGCTTTCTGGAGAGTTTTTATCATAAATGGATGTTGAATTTTGTCAAAGGCTTTCTCTGCATCTATTGAGATAATCATATGGTTTTTATCTTTCAATTTGTTAATATGGTATATCACATTGATTGATTTAGCAAATATTGAAGAAACCTTGCATCCCTGGGATAAAGCCTACTTGGTCATGATGTATGATCTTTTTAATATGTTGTTGGGTTCTGTTTGCTAGAATTTTGTTGAGGATTTTTGCATCTATGGTCATCAGTGATATTGGCCTGTAGTTTTCTTTTTTTGTGCTATCTTTGTCTGGTTTTGGTATTAGGATGATGTAGGCTTCATAGAATGAGTTTGGAAGTTTATCTTCCTCTGCAATTTTCTGGAAGAGTTTGAGTAGGATAGGTGTCAGCTCTTCTTTAAAATGTTTGGTAGAATTCACCTGTGAAGCCATCTGGTTCTGGGCTTTTGTTTGTTGGAAGATTTTTTATTACAGTTTAAATTTCCACACTTGTGATGGATCTGTTAAGATTTTCTATTTCTTCCTGGTTCAGTTTTGGAAGGTTATATTTTTCTAAGACTTTGTCCATTTCTTCCAAGTTTTCCATTTTATTGGCATATAGTTGCTCGTAGTAGTCTCTTATGATCTTTTGTATTTCTGTGTTGTTTGTTGTGATTTCTCCATTTTCATTTCTAATTTTATTGATTTTATTCTTCTTCCTTTTTTTTCTTGATGAGTCTGGCTAACGGTTTGTCTATTTTATTTATCTTCTCAAAGAACCAGCTTTTAGTTTTGTTGATTTTTTGCTATAGTCTCCTTTGTTTCTTTTTCAATTATTTCTACTCTGATTTTTATGATTTTTTTTCCTTCTACTAACTTTGGGGTTCTTCTTTTCTTCTTTTTCTCATTGCTTTAGGTGTAAAGTTAGGTTATTCATTTGATGTTTCTCTTGTTTCTTGAGGTAGGCTTATATTGCTATTAACCTTCCTTTTAGCACTGCTTTTACTGAATCCCATAGGTTTTGCATTGTTGTGTTTTCATTTTCATTTGTTTCTATACATATTTTCATTTCCTTTTTGATTTCTTCTGTGATCTGTTGGTTATTCAAAAGGGTGTTGTTTAGCCTCCATATGTTTGTATTTTTAATAGTTTTTTTTCCTCTGTTGTTGACATATAATCTTACTGCATTGTGATCAGAAAAGATGCTTTAAATAATTTCAATTTTTAAAAATTTACCAAGGCTAGATTTATGGCCCAGGATGTGATCTATACTGGAGAATGTTCTGTGTGTACTTGAGAAAGAGGTGAAATCCTTTGTTTTGGGGTGAAATGCCCTATAGATATCAATTAGGTCCAACTGGTCCATTGTATCTCTTAAAGTTTCTGTTTCCTTGCTGATTTTTTGTTTGGTTGATCTATCCATAGGTGTGAGTGGGGTATTAAAGTCCCCCGCTATTATTGTGTTACTGTTAATTTCCCCTTTCATGCTTGTTAGCATTTGCCTTACATATTGAGGTGCTCCTATGTCATGTGCATATATATTTATAATTGTTATAGCTTCTTCTTGGATTGATCTTTTGATCATTATGTAGTGCCCTTCTTTGTCTCTTTTTAGAGTCTTTATTTCAAAGTCTGTTTCATCTGATAAGAGTATTGCTACTCCCTCCTGCTTTCTTTTGGTCTCCATTTGCGTGAAATATCTTTTTGTAGCCCTTTACTTTCAGTCTGTGTGTGTCCCTAGGTTTGAGATGGGTCTCTTGTAGACAGTATGCATAGGGGTCTTGTTTTCGTATCCATTCGACCAGTCTTGTCTTTTGGTTGGAGCATTTAACCCATTTACATTTAAGGTAATTATTGATAAGTATGATCCTGTTATCATTTACTTTGTTGTTTTAGGTTCATTTTTATAAACCTTTTCTGTGTTTCCTGTCTAGAGAAGATCCTTAGCATTTGTTGAAGAGCTGGTTTGGTGGTGTGGAATTCTCTCAGCTTTTGCTTATCTGTAAAGCTTTTTATTTCTCTTTCATATTTGAATGAGATCCTTACTGGGTAGAATAATCTTGGTTGTAAGTTTTTCTCTTTCATCACTTTAAGTATGTCCTGCCATTCCCTACTGGCCTGAGAGTTTCTTTTGAAAGATCAACTGTTATCCTTATGGGAATCCCCTTGTGTGTTATTTGTTGTTTTTCCCTTGCTGCTTTTAATATTTGCTCTTTGTGTTTGATCTTTGTTAGTTTGATTAATATGTGTCTTGGGGTGTTTCACCCTGGCTTTATCCTCTTTGGGACTCTTGGTTTTTTTTTGACTCTTGGCTATTTACTTCCCCATTGTAGGGAAATTTTCGACTGTTATCTCCTCAATATTTTCTCATGCCCTTTCTTTGCATCTTCTTCTGGGACACCTATGATTTGAATGTTGGGGCATTTAACATTGTCCCAGAGGTCTTGGAGGTTGTCCTCATTTCTTTTAATTCTTTTTTCTTTTTTTCCTCTCTGCTTCATTTATTTCAACTATTCTATCTTCCACCTCACTTGTCCTCTCTTATACCTCAGTTATTATACTGATGGTTCCCTCCAGAAAGCTTTTAATCTCAGTTATTGAAAGGTTGTTGCTGAACCACAAAAAGACACCGGGATACTTCTTATCAACCTATCTAGGAAATGACTCTCTCATTATTGCATTGTTCATTATTGATTGACTCTTCTTTATTTCTTCTAGGTCCTTGTTGAACATTTCTTGCATCTTGTCAATCCTTGTCTCTAGTCTATTTATCTGTAACCCCATTTTGTTTTTAAGATTTTTGACCATCTTTACTATGATTATTCTGAATTCTTTTCCAGATAGACTCCCTATCTCCCTCTCTTTTGTTTGGTTTGGTGGGTTTTTGTCATGTTCTTTCACCTGCTGAATATTTCTCTGCATTTCCATTTTGTTTAGATTGCTGTATTTGGAGTGCCCTTTCTGCAGGCTGGAAGTTTGTGGTTCCTCTTAAGTGTGGAGTCTGCTCCCTATGGGTGGGGTTAGACTAGTGGCTCATCAAGGTTTCCTGGTTGGGGGAACTTGTGTCTGTGTTCTGATGGGTGGAGCGGGATCTCTTCTCTCTGGAGTGCAATGAAGTGTCCAGTAGTGAGTTTTGGGATGTCTGTGGGTTTGGCATGGATTTGGGCAGCCCGTCTTTTAATGTTCAGGGTTGTGTTCCTGTTTTGCTGGAGAAGTAGGATGGTGTGTCTTGCACTGGAACTTGTTGGCTCTTGGGTGGAGCTTGGTTTTATTGGAGGTATGGAGACTTTGGGGTGAGCTCTTGTCTATTAACACAGCCTATTAACCCTTAGGCTGTGTGGGGAGTTCTCTGGAGTCAGGAGTTCTCTGATGTTCTCAAGTTTTGGAGTTAAGCCTCCTGCCTCTGGCTTTCAGTCTTACTCTTACAGTAGCCTTAAAACTTCTCCATCCATACAGCACAGAAGATAAAACCCCTAGGTTAGTGGTGAAACAATTCTCCACAGCCTGGAACACCCAGTGAGATTCATAGAGTTATATAGGGAAGAGAAGAGGGAGGTGGGAGATACGAGGTGACCAGGAGGAGAAAAGGGGGAGTCAAAAGGGGAGAGAGCAATCTAGCTGGTAATCAAATACCTAAGTGCTCTCCACAGCTTGGAACACCCAGAGAGATTCACAGAGTTATGTAGAGAAAAGAAAAGGGAGGAAGGAGATAGAGGTGACCTGGAGGAAAAAAAGAGAGTCAAAAGGGGAGAGAGCAATCAAGCCAATAATCAAATCCCTAAGTGAAAGAGGATACTGAAGATTAGATTCTTAAAGGTGCAAAATTGATAACAAATATCAAAGAGCAAATTTTAAAAACCTAGAATAGAGGTTAGACTCTGAAAAATACAATATAAAAATTACAAAACAAAATCAGTCACAAAAATTAAAAAATATATGTATAGAATTTGTTTTTAAAAGAAATAGAGGTTTTTTTTTTTTTTTTGGAAAGGTAATAGTAGGCTCTAAAAATGAAAGTTAAAGGAGTAGTAAAGAACTAAATTTTTTTTAAAAATTGAAAAGTGATAATAGTTAAAATATATCTAGGAATTTCTCTGGAGCTACTGTGGGCAGTGTGGCATCAGTTCGGTGTCAGATAGTCCCTTGTTCTGACTTCTACCAGGTTTATAGGTGCCCTTCCAATGCATAGTCTCAGTATTAACTTCAGGGCTTTAATCTGTTGCATCTGTGGTTTCCAGAGTGGTTCACCCTTCTTTGTTTATTTTGGCTTCCTCTATTTGCAAGTCAAATTTCCACCCTGGAACACGGTGGTGAAGGTGGCCCCTTGTTTAGGCTCACTAGTTCAGCTGTGTTGTGGGAGGGAGGGACACTGCCAACAAATACCGCTGGCTGTGTGGGGAGTGCTCGGCAGCGGATGGACCACACTGCGTGCGCCACGTGTCCTAGCAGCATGTGCTTCCCGGGCCCAGGCTGCTCCAGCTGCAGCGTGCTCTGCAAGGGCCCTGTCCCACGTGGGCCCTGCATTTTGTGCACTCCCCAGGTCTACACTGCTCGGGTTCTTGGGTGCTCCGCAGGGGCACAGACCTGGATAGGCTGTGCATTTGGTGCCCGTCTCTGGTCCAGGCAGCTCGGGTGGCCGGTGCTTGGTGAGTGCTCTGTCCCAGGTGGACTGTGCATCTTGTTCACCTCCGCGGTCCCCGCCGCTCGGTTTCCCAGGGGCACCATGAGAGCACAGGCCCAGTGCGCTGTGACACTCCTGCCAGATGTCAGCCATCTAGGAGCCCAGGAAGATGTGGTTAGTAACTGGTTGCCTGCTCGCAGTTTGGTGGAAGATATGGTCTCTGGGGCCGAGATTGCAGCGGCCCCTTGCCTCCCGGCTTTGGGTGTCACATGCCTGCCTCTCTGCCTCTGGGGAGGGAGGGCCCTACAGGGCAGCTGGCTTGCCCTCCTTTGCTATTCTCTCAGTCGTTTGAGAACGCAAGGGGTCACCGTGCGGTGTTAGAGGCTTTAGCGGGAAAGGTCTTTATTTTTTCTGTCTGGCGATCCCATTGTTTGGGTTGCTGTCTCACATTAGCTCCCTCAGATTATCCTCAGGGCATTCAGGCCCGGTGCTTACCCTTAGGACCGATGTGCAGCCCAGGCCTCCCTGCCCAGCCCCCACTCGCTGGTAGCTGACCCGAGCATCCATGCCGCTTCTCTGTCTCTGCTTGTGGTTGTGGTTAGCTGCATGTCTGTGGGTTTTGTTTTCTTTTTCTCCCAGTTATGTTGCCCTCTAAGATTCCAAAACTCCCCACAGACATGCCTGTGGGAGGCTTTCCTACTGTGTGGAAACTTCTCCTTCATGCCTCCCTCCCCAGGATGGGTCTCCATCCCTAAATCTTTTGTCTCTGTTGTTGTCTTTTATATTTTGTCCTACCTCCTTTGGAAGAGATTGGGCTGCCTTTCTGGGTGCCTGCCTCCTCTGCCAGCATTCAGAAGTTGTTTTGTATGAGTTGCTCAACATTCAAGTGATCTTTTGATGAATTTGTGGGGGAGAAAGTGGTCTCCCTGTTCTATTCCTGTGCCATCTTGGGACCACCACCTCATTTTATTCTTAAATTTTCCCAGGGAAATGTTTTAAATCAAGAATTCATTTTAAGATGATCTAAACACAGGTTGGGCTTCCCAGGTAGTGCTAGTAATAAAGAATGCAGGAGACCTAAGAGACCACAGGTTCAATCAAGATCATCCCCTGAAGGAGGACATGGCAACCCACTCCAGTGTTCTTACCTGGAGGATCCCGTGGACAGAGGAGCCTGGTGGGCTACAGTCCATAAGGGTCTCAAAGAATTGGACACAGCTGAAGGGATTTAGAATTCTTGCAAACACAGTTTTAAATGTAAAGATATTATTTCTATATTTAAGACATTTTACTATTTTCTCATGTGTTTAGAAGAGGAAACATCTCAAAGATTTTTAAATTGTCTCTTAGTAGAAAAATTTCATGTGAAAATTCAAGTGGGAAGCTCTGTCTCTGTTTTGTTAGAAGTTTATGTGTGTGTGTGTGTAATCAGTCACCTTGTTGTGTCTGACTCTTTGCAACCCCACGGACTGCAGCCCACCAGGCTCCTCTGTCCATGGAATTTTCCAGGCAAGAATATTGGAGCAGGTTGCCATTTCCTACTCCAGGGAATCTGCCCAACCCAGGATCAAACCCACATCTCTGGCATCTGCTGCATTGTCAGGTGGACTCTTTATCACTAAAAAAGAATTGTGAATCTGACTTTATATCTTTGACTTTAAACAGAATTTTAAAGAATTCTTTGACTTTATCTGTGCTAATGCAAAGACATGTTTAAGGGAATAAACTTTTCAAAATGAGTAAATAATATACCCTCTCTTAAAGTAAATAAAAACTCTGTTTTACCTGAGGTACTATTTGCGACTTGAAGTATTTGGACTCTTACCCGTTTTGCTTGCAACCTAAAATTATTCCAGATAAATGTCTTCGTTTATTTGCAATTTAATTTCTCCAGAATGGCTACTATGATAATGATTGTTGTGAGTTCTTTTTCTAATGACATGAAATAGTGTTATTCTCCATGAAATGACTTTTTTCTTTTGGGTTAGATTCTCATTATTGGGGCTTCCCTGGTGGCTCAGATGGTAAGGAATCTGCCAGCGATGCAGGAGACCGGTTTGATCCCTGGGTCAGGAAGATCCCCTGGAGAAGGGAATGGCTACCACTCCAAACAAGTGTTCTTGCTTGGAGAATTCCATGGACAGAGGTCTTAATATCACATAAACATAATTTTTGACCAATGGCATTTCAAAGGAAAATCTTACCATTCATTCACTGTCTTAATGTACATTGTACTGTGTCATCTTGAAGTCACATACAATATTCCAAAACAACTGTATGTATAAAATTTTATGTTCTTATTCTGTTTTAAAAATTTTTTAGTAACTTCCTTTTTTCTCATCACAAAGGCAACCTGTATTCCTAGTGGATAATCTAGAAAATATAGGTAAACAAAACAAGGAAATGTCATAATCCCACTGGTTTGATAATCATAGGGGAATTTTATGTATATCTTCTAGGCCTTTTAATCTGTATATATGTTTAATAAGAGCTTCCCCTGTGGCTCAATGGTAAAGAATCCGCCTGCTATGTAGGAGACGCAGGTTCAATCTCTGGGCCAGGAAGATCCCTTGGAGAAGAAAATGGCACCCACTCCAGTATTTTTGCCTGGGAAATCCCATGGACAGAGGAGCCTGGCAGGCTACAGTCCATGGGACTGCAAAAGAGTTGGACATGAACTCACAACTAAAAACAACAAGGTTTAATAACATAGGATCATATAATATACACTGTTTTGTAATCCTATTGGTTCACTTAACAATACATTGTGAACGTGTCTCCATAGGGTTCTACCGCAGTCTTTGTAAGGACAACTGACCACTCTCATGTATGGATGTTGAGTGATTTATTTCAGCCCTAGGTAACTTTTGCTATTAAAAAAGATATTAAAATGAAAATCGTTTTAGTAATTTTTTTCTTGTTCTGTATTATTTTCTTAGATCAATCTTTAAAAGTGGAATTCTCTGATTAAGGGGTATGTGTGGATGTTTTTAAAATTTTGCTACTTATTGCAACATTTCCAGCAAGGTTATAAAGGATGCAAAGGCATCTTTTCCCTGAACTGTGATCAGTCTTCAGCATTATTAATTTTTTGATTCATGGCTCACTTGATATTTTCTCCCCACCCAACTTTTGTTTACTCTTCTTAGTGCAAGTTGGTCCATGTTGTAAAGATGAGGAGTCCATGTAACATTTTATAGAACTGTGTATTTAATATTTTTATTTTATCCTCCCTAGACCCCTCCTAATTTCTACTGCTCATGTTTTAGAGTAAAATCTTGAGGGCAACATTTGAAAAATCGCCCTATTTCTTTTATTTCAACACAGCATAGCTGCGGAATGTGTTGTTTAACGAGGTCTCTAAACGTATTATGAATGGTGTCTGTAGAAGGATCTGGGGACAAGACCTTTAAGTTTTTTTTTTTTTTTAATCACATCTTTAGATCTCGGAGAATCTGAACTTATATAAGAATGTTTGGGCTGCTGTTATTACAGGGAATCCTTCTGAGAGTATCTTCTCAGTTAATTTTTTTAGAGAAAGTCACTTACAGATATAAAACGTTTGACCAGAAGAAAGCCTCAGGTTGTCAGAGTTACTTATACACCGTTGTTCAGCTGGGCGTCTTTATTAAATCATCTCTTGGCAGTCCATTAGTTGTGGTGCTACAGCTATTGCATGGCCCACTAAGCTAATATACCTTCAATCACTACCAGAAGGATAACCTTAATAAAAATTTGAAGTTGTTTAATGCTTCACTGCTTGCTGACTAGTGTTTTACGTTTTAGTGTGTCTATTTAATTTCCAGTCTGTGTATTTTTGAAATTCACATATATTTTATCTACATAATATATTACAGTCTAATAAAGATTAATGGCCTAAATAAGGAAGAGCATTCAACAGCTCTTTTAATCCTGACTTGGCCGCTGCCAGAAACTGTGTGATCTTGAACAAGTCACTTCCCACATTGTGCTTTTGTCCAAACCTTATATGTAAAATTTAGGGAAACTGGGAAGATATTGGCTCTATCATTTTGGATTCTAGTGATACATGAGAGTTCTATTTAGTCCACATCCTGACCAGCCTTGAGCTATCAGTTTTTGTTTTAAGTTTTAGCCTTTTTAGTAGGTGTGTTGTGATACTCATGATTTTACTTTACATTACCTCCAATAACTAATGATGTTGAGCATCTTTTCATGTGCTCATTTGTCATCCATATCTATTCTTTAGTGAAGTTTCTGTTCAAATCATTAGCTTACTTTTGTTGGGTTGTCATTTTATTATTTGTAAGAATTTTTAAAATATATTCTCCCTATAAGCCCTTTATCAGATATGTGTTTTCTAAATACATTCTCTCAATATGTAGCTTGGTTTTGCATTTTTATTAATAGTATCTTTGAAGGAAAAATTATTTTAATTATGATAAAGTCTAATTTAATATTTCCTCTCTCATTAAGAATGATGTTGTGTATTTGGTTTTTCATAAAGATGCCCTTTATCAGTTGTAGGAAATGCTTATCAATTCTAATTTTTTCAGTTTTTATCATGAATGTGTATGGACTTTTGTTAAGCACTTTTTCCCCATCTGTTGATTTGATAATTTTTTAAAACTTTGTTGATGAAGTGAATTGCCATGATTGATTTCAGATCTTAAACTGACTTTGCATTCTTGGAATATTTCCACTTGATGTATTGTCCTTTTTGTATATTATTGGATCAGTTAGCTAACATTTTGTAAGTTTTGTGTCTGTGTGCATGAAAATATTGTTCTGCAGTTCTTTTATAATTTTTTAAAAATAAATTTATTTATTTTTAATTGAAGGATAATCAGCCTGACGGGCTATAGTCTATGGGGTCACAAAGACTGAGCAACTGACACTTTTACTTTTATGATGTTTTGATTTGGTTTCATTATCAGGCTAATGTTCATTTTGTAAAATCATTTTCCCTCCTCTTGTATTTTCTGAGTGCGTTTTTACAGAATTAATATTATTTCTTCTTTAAGTGTCTGGTATAATTCACCTGTGAAGCCAGTTGGTCTTGGAGATTTCTTTGTAGGAAAATTTTAAACCACAGATTCAATGTTTTTAATATATGATGGGTTATTTAGGTTATGTATTTCTTCTTTAGAGAGCTTTGGTAATTTGTGTCTTTTAAGGAACATTTCATCTAGTTTTCAAATTTGGGGGCATAATGTTCACAGTATTCTTATTCTTTAAATATCTGAAGGATTTCAAGATGTCACTTCTTTCATCCCTGTTATTGATCACTTCTATCTTCTCTTTTTCTCCTGGAGCAAAAAGGGGCAATTATGACTTGCAGGCTAAATCAGGCTTGCAGCATGTTTTGTATAGTAAATGAGTTAATAATGGTTTGTACATTTTTTCAATGGTTAGAAAAAAAAGAAAATAAAATTTCATGACACATGAAATTAAATGAGCATCAGTTTTACTATGCATAGATGAAGTTTTACTTGAACGCAACCACACTCATTATCTTATACATTATCTATGGCTGCTTTTGTGCTATAATAACAGAGTTAAGAATCTGTGACCATTTAGAATGGATGGCCAATAAGGACCTACTGTATAGCATGTGGAACTCTGCTCAATGTTATGTGGCAGCCTGGACGGGAGGGGAGTATGGGGGAGAATGTGCGTGTGTGCTAAGTCGCTTCAGTCATGTCCTATTCTGTATGACACTGTGGACTATAGCCTGCCAGGCTCCTCTGTCCATGGGATTCTCCAGGCAAGAATACTGGAGTGGGTTACCATGCCCTTCTCCAGGGGATCTTCCTGATCCAGGGATTGAACCCACATCTCTCATGTCTCCTGCATTGGCAGGTGGATTCTTTACCACTAGCACTATCTGGGAAGAATGGATACATATTTATATATAGATACGTCCCTTTGCTGTTCAGCTGAAACTATCAGGACATTGTTTGTTTGTTTTTGTTTTTGTTTTTTTTTTTTATCATTTATTTTTATTAGTTGGAGGCTAATTACTTTACAATATTGTAGTGGGTTTTGTCATACATTGACATGAATCAGCCATGGAGTTACATGTGTTCCCCATCCCGATCCCCCCTCACACCTCCCTCTCCACCCGATCCCTCTGGGTCTTCCCAGTGCACCAGGCCCGAGCACTTGTCTCATGCATCCAACCTGGGCTGGTGATCTGTTTCACTATAGATAATATACATGTTTCGATGCTGTTCTCTCGAACCATCCCACCCTTGCCTTCTCCCACAGAGTCCAAAAGTCTGTTCTGTACATCTGTGTCTCTTTTTCTGTTTTGCATATAGGGTTATCATTACCATCTTTCTAAATTCCATATATATGTGTTAGTATGCTGTAATGTTCTTTATCTTTCTGGCTTACTTCACTCTGTATAATGGGCTCCAGTTTCATCCATCTCATTAGAACTGATTCAAATGAATTCTTTTTAACGGCTGAGTAATATTCCATGGTGTATATGTACCACAGCTTCCTTATCCCAGGACATTGTTTGTTAATTGACTATTGTTTAGTCGTTAAGTCTTGTCAAACTCTTGGCAGCCCCATGGACTGCAACATGCCAGGCTTCCCTGTCCTTCATAATCAGCTATACCCCAATACAAAATAAAAAGTAAAAAAAAAAAAAAAGAAAATTTGTGACCATATCGGCTACAAAGCCTAAAATACTTATTGTGTTGCTGTGGTATAATAAAAAATATGTCTAATCTCTGTCCCAGGTAATCAGTGTGCATGTGTGCTAAGTTGATTCAGTTGTGTCTAACTCTTCAGGCACATACACCAATTACTTGGGACAGAGATTAGATATATTTTTTATTATACCACAGCAACACAATAAATATCTTAGCTAATTTCTGTGCCAGGTAATTAGTAGAGCTTCAAAAACACTTGGAATTTTTTGAGTGATTAGAGTGTCTTTGTTATGCTAGTTAGGTTAGTCTGATGGGCCTCTAGATAAATTCAGGATGGAGGCTGGTCAGGAGAAAGATCAAATACATGATTAGAGTGTTGAACTTTTAGCCACTTGACTTCCTGGAAAGGAGGAGAGGGGGCTGGAGATTGAGTCCAATCGTATGATCCATGATTTAATCATTTATGCCTACATAAGTGAAGTCACTCAGTCGTGCCCAACTCTTTGCAACCACATGGACTGCAGCCCACCAGGCTCCTCTGTCCATGGGATTTTCCAGGCAAGATTACTGTAGTGGGTTGCCATTTCCTTCTCCAGAGGATCTTCCCACCTCAGGGATCAAACCCAGGTCTCCTGCATTGTAGGCAGATGCTTTACCATCTAAGCCACCAGGGAAGTCTACATAATGCCTACATAATGAAACCCAAATTAAAAACTCTGGACACTGAAGCTCAGTGATGCTTCCTGGTTAGTGAAAACATTGATGTGCTGAGAGAGTGATGTGCTCTGACTCCATGGGGGCCCAGACTGGAAGCTCCCAGACCTCATTCCATATGTATCCTTAATATAAACTATATTCATAAACATAGCACCTTCATTGAGATCCATGAGTTATTCTATTGAATTATCGAACCAGAGAGGACCAGGGGAACCATTGGCTTGGGGGCTATGAAAGTTCAGATGCCATCTTAAGTGAGGGCAGTCTTGTGGAAGACTGAGCCTTAGGCTTGTGGGGTCTGCAGTAACTTCACGTGGTTATGTCAGAATTGTATTGCAGTATATTCAGCTGTGTTAGACCAGTTGGGATGAAATGGAAGAGTGATGCTTTACAGAAGAAGTATGGCAATCTTTCTGTATTCTAAAATTTCTCTTGATTCCCCACCCCCACCCCCCTCCAGAAAACCAGCTTTTGATTTCATTGATTTCTATAGTCTTTAGGGTTTTGATTTCATTAGTTTCTGTTCACATCTTTATTTCATTTTCTTCCTATGCTGATTTTGTACAGCAAAGATTTAGCCATATATATATATGTATATTTATTTATATATATAAAAGATTCTTTTCCATTATAGGTTAGTACAAGATATTGAATTCAGTGGTCCTTGTTTTTCTATTTTGTGTATAGTAGTGTGTATCTGTTAATTTCAAACTTCTAATTTATCCCTCTCCCCCTTTCATCTTTGGTAACCATAAATTTATTTTCTGTTTGTGAGTCTATTTCTGTTTTGTAAATAAGTTCATTTGTATCATTTTCTTAGATTCCACATGTAAGTGATGTCTTATTATGTTTGTCTTTCTCTGACTTACTTCACTTAGTATGATAATCTCTAGGTCTATCAATGTTGCTCCAAATGGCATTATTTCATTCTTTTTTTATGGCTGAGTAAATAATATTACTCCACCGTGTGTGTGTGTGTGTGTGTGTGTGTATACACACATCTTCAGCTCAGTCAGTAAAGAATCTGCCTGCAGTACAGGAAACTCGGGTTCAATCCCTGGGTCAGGAGGATCCCCTGGAGAAGGAAATGGCAACCCACTCCAGTATCCTTGCCTGGAAAATCCCATGGACGGAGGAGCCTAGTGGGCTGCAGTCCATGTGGTTGCAAAGAGTCGGGCACGACTGAGTGACTAACACTAATACATCTTCTTTATCTGTTCATCGTGTGTGTGTGCATATATATATGTATCACATATATATATGTATATATATATATATATATCTCACATCTTCATTGGAAGGACTGATGCTGAAGCTGAAACTCCAATACTTTGGCCACCTGACTCATTTGAAAAGACCCTGATGCTGGGAAAGATTGAAAGTGGAAAGGAGAAGGGGACAACAGAGGATGAGATGGTTGGATGGCATCACCGACTCTACGGACATGAGCTTGAGTAAACTCCGGGAGTTGGTGATAGACAGGAAAACCTGGCCTGCTGCAGTCCATGGGGTCACAGAGTCGGACACGACTGAGTGACTGAACTGAATTGAACTGATCACATCTTCTTTATCTATTCATTTATAGATGGACACTTAGGTTGCTTCAAGTCTTGGCTATTGTAAATAGTGCTGCAGTGAACATAAGTGTGCATGCATCTTTTTGAATTATGGTTTACTCTGGCTATATGTCCAGGAGTGGGATTACAGGATCATATGGCAGATCTATTTTTAGTTTTTTAAGAAACCTCCATGCTCTTCTTCATAGTGGCTGCACAAATTTACATTCCCACCAACAGTGTAGAGGCATTGCTCTTTCTCCACTCCGTCTCCAGCATTTCTTATTTGTAGACTTTTTGATAATGTCCATTCTGACTGGTATGAGGTGATATCTCATTGTAGCTGTGATTTGCATTTCTCCAATTAAAACTGAAAGTGTTAGTCATTCAGTTGTGTCTGACTTTTTGAGACTCCCTGAGCTGTAGTCCACCAGGCTCTTCAGTTAATGAAATTCTCCAGGCAAGAATACTGGAGTGGGTTGCTGTTCCTTCTCCAGGGGATCTTTCCAACCCAGAGATTGAACCTGGGTCTCCTTCATTGCAGGTGAATTCTTGACTGTCTGAGCCACCAGGAAAGCCACATTTCTCTAATAATTACTGATGTTGAGCATCGTTTCATGTGTCTGTTTACCGTCAACACAGCAGTTTTTCAGTCCTCTCAGGGGACCTAACATAGAAAGATGATCTCAGAAGTTAATTCAGAAGAGGAAAAAACTTGTTAGTGAAAAAAATGTGATTTAAAATATAGATTTTAAAGCTAAAATTCTAAATGAGATTATGAAGTCTCCGATTCTGAAGTCATGAAGAGTGGGATAGTAAGTTCTATTTGTTAGTGATTTCAGTGTAGGTCTTTTTGAGGAAAAGTGCTGTGATTAGATGATCTGAAGAAGTCCATTGCAGTTCTGTAAAATCTAAGGTAAGTTATTTCCCTGAAGATGGTAGGAAAGCTATTTTATTGCTAATGAAAAGCTGATGAGAGAATTATTGCTGCAGGATTGATCCATTGCCCTTTTCAGAAGCTCTGAGAGTCTCAGACCTAATGGATGGAAAAGAGCAGAAATAACAGAGTTAGGTAGCTAGAGTTTAAAATTTGAAAGAAACATTAGATGGCTTGACATAGGTTGTCACTTATGTTTTGTGGATGCCCTTCTAAGCAAAGCGTTCGGGGAATTCTTAGCCAATTTCTCTGTTGGTGTGCTGAGAGCTTAGTTCATGTGTTTGGCATTAAATAGAGCTTCCATTAATTGATCAGAAAAGTGCTTGTATATCTCTAGGAAGTATTGAAAAAGCCCACTTTAAAGGAAATTTTAGTAGTTAATTTCTATGCTGCCATAACTTTGATCCCATTGATCTTCTTATAGTCATTATGATGTCTGTCTTCTAGCCTGAAACTCTGAGCAGATACTCTATGGTATTTATTTTTGTATTCTCAGGGCTTAGCGTGATACACTGCCTGATAAATTTGTGTTGAATGAATGAATAATTAAAGGAACCTTTATTCCTTTTTGGCAGGACATAGGGAACCCAAAAGATTAAGCTCAATTAAACTTCAGGAATACTGAGAAAATTCGCATTTAAAAAAAGATGTAATGTCAAATTGTGTGTTACATTTCAAGTATGTTTTGTTCAGCTTCTCCTTAGATATTTACAAGCGTTTAATAAGCTATGAATAAAAAAGTAATGCATGTTTTCAATTTAACAGTTGATATTCTGAGTTACAATCATACTTTGTTCCTTTATGTATTCAGCATTAATGTAACAAGTAAGACTATTTAGGTAGTTTCTTCTCGACATTATACTCAATTTCATTAAATTTTTGGTCAGATATTCAATTTTTAGTCCCCAGCACACCATTTTTCAAGGTTTGCCTCAAGATTAAAGGAGAGCCTCTAAAATGTTAATTGTACCTAACACATAACATTTATTGTATGCTTTTCTTCTAATAAATACATAATCAGGACAAAAACCTTGAAAATCTGGGAAAAGCACAAATGAAAAAATATCCGTAATCCTATTACCCCAGCATAACCACTATGAGTATTTTGGTATATGCCCTTTTTATATTATAAAGCTACAAATACCTGTTTAAAATAATAGGTAAGGGGGGCAGCATGAGTGTTATAGAAGGGGTACAGTGAACAGATGGTGATGAGTTCTCTTCTGGCTTTGCCATTAGCCAGTATGACCTTGGGGAAGATCTTTTATCACTCTGGAGTTCTGTTCCTTCATTTGTAAAGGGATTGTCATAGTATCTAGGGGCCTTTTCTCACTTAAAAATAATTCTGATTTCATTGAAATTGACCACCTTTGAAGACTGAGATTTCAGAAGAGTGAAACTGAAAATGTATAAGTCTGTTCATCTTAATTATATGGCAGATTTAAAAATCTTGAACTGGTATAAATATTTTTTGCTAATGTTATTAGGTTCTATTACTCTGAAGAAGTTATACTTAAAGTAGCAAATTTCTCTTGAAACAAGAACCACAATCTGAATTACAGATGAAGGTATTTGAGCTGATAAATACGTTTTTAGGAAAACGTTATAACAATTCTCATAAGCATTTGTTGTTGTTGTTCAGTCGCTAAGGCCTGCCCAGCTCTTTGCTACCCCATAGACTGTAGCACACCAGGCTCCTCTGTCCTCCACTATCTCCTGGAGTTTGCTCAAATTCACGTCCATAAGCCTTTAGGTGACCAGAAAAAAATATGGTGTTGCCAGTATTTTAGGTACATGGTATTTTATCAGAACAGCCTACCAAGACAAAACATCAAAGCAGCTATTTTACTTGATTCTTTTTGCACCTCCAGAAAATTGGTTTTGTCTTCTCTCCCCCTCTTCCATGCATATTGTTTGTGCAAGAACTATTCTGTATGATGCACCAAAGCTCTAAAAGTGTTCCAAGGTGTGTCTGGTTTGTCTTAGAAGGATGAGGTTTCACATTGAACAATTTCTGTGAAACAGTTAAGATGTCCTTTTACTTTTACCATCCCTTAGTTCAGTATGCTTTTTAACAGTTATTTAAGAGTCCCCATATGCTTAGCAAGGAATCTGAATATATGTGCCTTTTTCTTTCTTTAAAGCCTCAGCACAATGCTGGTTATTCTATCAATACCATCAAATGACTGGGAGCTGGAGTTGGAACAATATGTAAAAATACAGCTTGTGAAAGATTTCCTTTATTAACTGTCATCATCTGCAGAATATATGTTCAAATAAACATTGTGTAATAACTAAATTTGAGATTAATAGGCCCCTTAAGAAACAGTGAAGTCATTCAGAATAGTCAGTGAAAAATAGGCTGTAAGACTGTAACGTGCACACATTGTCCTGCTTCCATGCTCTCTCTGGTGTCATTCCCATTTATCACTGTCGTCGGCCTCGGTTCTCATTAAAACACTCTTGCACAAAAGCAACTTAATTTTCTTAAGAGGAGAGGACACCTGATTCAATTTAGCACCCAGAAACAGAAACTTGAATATATTTTTCCCTTGCTTGAATTGAGATGAATAGTTACAAATAAGAATAGCAACTCCCCCCATTCACCTCCAGATTAAGGATACTAAGTAATTTTTTCCAGATACCAAGAAATGGACCCATAGAAATAGGCAAGAAATGTTGTTTAGTCTCAGAAAAGCAGTTAGATGGCATTTTCTCGACACTTGCGTATAGATGGACTTCTCTTCATTCCTGTAATGTTTTTAAAACATGGAATGAAAGTGGTCCTTAAGGTAGTGAATTTTGATGGTATATTAAATAATCTTTTGTTTAATTGGCAAATGCCTTGTAGCAGTTCTATAAACTTTATTTAGATATATTTGTTGAGAAGAAATATTCAGCAGTGATTTTAAAGCAATATTCTACTTTTTAGTCATTGCTGTTTTAAAAACACAATGTAAATAATGGAATCAAATGAAGAATGCCTCTTTCATGTTGAGCATGGTATATCAACTTGCATTTTAATTGCTGTCCTGTATATTTACTTTTGTGTGGTATGGTTCAATAATACTTAACTGTTAATGTGGAAATGTATAACTCAAATTTTACTTGTTACAAAATTTATACGGGGGAAATAGTGGTAACAACGTAGTCAGTACTAAAATGTCCTAGCAACTAAGGTGCTTATTAGCCAATGTTTTAAAACAGACACTATAAGCTTCTCTTTTCTTTTCTTTTTTTGGCCTTTCTATAGCATTTTGCAAAATACCTTACAAATAAAAAGAAAATATTTTGTATTTCTTTGTTTAATTGGAGACTGAGAAGAAGGAATTCAATCTTTGATGTCTTTGTACTTTTTCCAACTGAACCTATGCTTAGAAAGGAAAGAAATATTAAGGCTAGTTCTCTTTCTTGTGAATCAGAGGCAAGAATGATACAAATTCACATAGTTGAGGAACTTTTCCCATGTAGGATAATGCAATTTTGATATCCAACAACTGTCACCAGTATTCAATTTTTTTTTCTCTTGGTTTTTCATGATGTGGTATACCATAGGCAATAGTAACAAGAAATTATGCTAAGTAAAACTTAATAGTCTCGTCAAGTTTATGTCTTTATCTAATCTGCCTGATTAGTCTTTTATTAGTTACTCCTTTGTTTATGAGCGTGGTTGCTTTCAGTTAGGCTTCAAGTAATAGAAAAGCTGGCTCAAAGTAGCTTAAGCAGAGACTTATTTTTCTCATATACCAAGATACCTTGTGGTGGGAGTGGCTGGCATTTGTTCTGTGGCTCAATGATATTAGAGTGGTTATCTCTGCATTGCTCTTGGCCTTTCTCTTCTGGATGCAAGGCAGCTTTCACTGCTCTAGGCAGGAAGAATGGAAGAAGGGCAGTGCCAGCCACTATCCTCCCTAACCCCCTACCATCAAGTGGAAACCAATTTTTATCTCATTAGCCAGAACTTTGTTGCATTGCAACCCCTAGCTTTTCCTTTTTCATGTGTACTTTCTGTGTCTTATTTTAAAAAATTGTTTCCTGTTCTGAAGATGTAGAGTTAGTCTCATATTTTCTTCTGTTTTGTTGTGACTTCCAATTTTAGGTCTCTAATTTATGTAATATTTCTTTTTTTAGCATATTGTGAAAAACTCAATTTCCCCTCCTTTTCCTAAGTGTGTTAGGATGGAGCTTCTGCCATGCACAGTTTTCTCACATTGTCTGTATTTTTTTTTGGTAAACTCTTGTTCAGTGGGGTATGTTTAATTAGAATCTACTTTGTTCTGGTTTATTGAAGTAACTCCAGAGAGAAGTTTTGCATCTGCTTATTTCTGGTCCTCAAGAGTTCCTCTGGTCTTTGATCCGTTTTTGTCTTGCCTTTTCTTTGAATGAAGATGCTTCATCTCCTTATGATGTTTGAATCAATGGTAAATCAAGTAAATTTCACCCTGTGGCCACCCCACCCCACCCCCGCCATGATGCAGGCTCTCTGTTACCTTCTTGACTGTTGGAGAAGAGTTCTGTACTTGCTCAAGCCTGGTGGCAGCCCCTCCACCCTCCTGTTCTGCTGGCCACAGGTGCCTCAGCTTTCTGCTCCTCACCCTTTGCACCCAAAGCCAGTGCATCCCAGTGCTTCATGCGTGTGCATCAGTATCCCTGGGGTGAGCTCAACCTCAAAGCCTGTGCCTGACCCCTCTGGCCTTGACTAACTTCTTGTTTTGTTTTAGCGCAACTGTACATTTAAAATGTTGTGTTGTTATCATCTATTGAGTGGTGTGAGTTCAAAGGTTACATACGTGAAATGCTGTCTCACGTACACCTTTCCCTCACCCCTACTCTCTCCCTTGATGACATCTCTGACACATCTCAAGGTTTCTTCTATCACTTTTTGTTACAAAAGCAGTTGTGTATTTAGTAATTAAGTTCAACTTTCTAGTATTAAATGATTCAAGGCAGTCTAGCTTAACCAAATTCCCTTCTTTGCCACCCTAGGCCTACTCTTTGGTTATGTTTGTTTGTTTTTCTGTGGGGGGAGGGGTTGGGGAGAAAGAAGGATTTATTACTTGCAGCAAGTAAGGAGAACATCAGAGACCTTTTCCCAAAGCAGTGTCTCCCTGAATTGCAAAATTGGGAAATTTTAAGCTAGGGATACATGCATGCTCACGAAAAGGCTTGAGCAGAAGAGAATTCAGCAGAAAACCGGGGTCAACAGAATTCAAGCTTTTGTTGATTGAAGTCAGAAAGATCAACATCATCATTCCATCTTCCACCTGGTGTGTGTGTGTGTGCGCATTAGTCTCTCAGTTGTGTCTGACTCTGCAACCGAATGGACTGTAGCCCACAAGGCTCCTCTGTCCATGGGATTCTCCAGGCAAGAATGCTGAAGTGGGTTGCCATTTCCTTCTCCAGGGGATCTCCCTGACCCAGGGATCAAACCCAGGTCTCCAGCATTGCAGGCAGATTCTTTACCATTTGAGTCACCTGGGAAGCCTCCACCTTCCACCTGGATGGGGGTCTTTGTTCCCAGTGATAGGACTTTACTCAAGCTCAGGTTCATAATGTCTCACTGCAGAAGGAATTCAGGAAGAGACAAAGTGATAGGAAAGAAGTGGATTTATTTAGAGAGATACACATATCGTGAGCTTCCCTGGTGGCTCAGTGGTAGAGTTTGCCTGCCAATGCAGGAGATGCAGGAGACGTGGGTTCAATATCTGGGTCGGGAAGATCCCTTGGAGAAGGAAATAGCAACCCACTCCAGTATTCTTGCCTGGAAAATCCCATGGACAGTGGAGCCTGGCGGGCTACAGTCCATGGGATCTCAGAGTCGGACATGACTTAGGTACTAAACACCAGCACCAACACATATCACAGACAGAATGCAGTCCATGTCAAAAGGGAAGAGCAGCGCTGGGACAAACTCCACAGGGTGTGGGCCATCTCAGAAGGCGAGAGGCCCTAATCTGTGTTTTTAAAGTACAGAAAATTGTACTTGTTTCTTAGTATTTACATATATGATACAAATATAAACTTTTTTTTGGTAATAAACAGATAGGGAGGAGGGTGTTTCACTCTTTTTTCACTTTCTCACCCTCTCTACTCTTCAGAGTCCAGGGTAAGCGTAGGACTTTTTCATTAAAGGGAGATGGACAGAGTCTGATGGTATTTCAGCTCAGTTCAGTCGCTCAGCAGTGTCCGACTCTTTGCGACCCCATGAATCGCAGCATGCCAGGCTTCCCTGTCCATCACCAACTCCCAGAGTTCACCCAAACCCATGTTCATCGAGTCGGTGATGCCATCCAACCATCTCATCCTCTGTCGTCCCCTTCTCCTCCTACCTTCAATCTTTCCCAGCATCAGGGTCTTTTCAAATGAGTCAACTCTTCGCATGAGGTGGCCAAAGTATTGGAGTTTCAGCTTCAATATTAGTCCTTCCAATGAGCACTCAGGACTGATCTCCTTTAGGATGGACTGGTTGGATCTCCTTGCAGTCCAAGGGACTCTTAAGAGTCTTCTCCAACACCACAGTTCAAAAGCATCGATTCTTTGGTGCTCAGCTTTCTTTATAGTCCAACTCTCACATCCATACATGACTCCTGGAAAAACCATAGACTTGACTAGATGGACCTTTGTTGGCAACTGATGGTATTGGCACTGTTCTAATCTGGCCCTCAGGACCTGTGTCATAGAGGCATCCACCTTCTGTTTCTTTTTCCAGGACAGGTTAGGGGATGGAGTTCTTCAGAGCATACCTTCAGCCCCCACCCCTCCACACAGCCCTTCATCTCTCATTGCTGGAGTCTCTTTGCCTTGGAAGACAGCTCTTTAGGGTCTCTCACAATGAATCAAGTTTGATGGCACTCCTCTGAGGCACCTATTTGACCCTTCCAATTGAATCTTGCCACATCACTGAATTGAAGTGTACTCTGCCCAGTTGCCTACTTTCGTCCTTGCCCTACCCTTGTGGTCTGTCCCTGGCAGCCTCCCCACCTTTGCTGTTTCTGGCTGGGAAACAAGCTCCTGTCTCTGGTTCATTATACATCTTCCCTGTGCCCCCACTGCAGTTCTAAGGACTAGACCGTGATGACTCGCCAAGCTCGCAAACTGCGCTCTGCTCCTAAGTGCTTTGACCCTCAGTAAATAGCCATCGCCAGCCTGGGAGGTGTGATGGGCATGTCAGCCTTCTACCCTAGAGAAAGAGGAAAAAGTTAAAAGACCCACTATGCATAGAAATTTCTTTTTATCTACTCCAGAACCTCTAGTCTTTTCTTATATGAAGAAAAGAAGCCTGCCTATGAAATGGTCCCTAACCCCAACTTAGTTTTCATGTCTTTCTACAAGCTCTGCCTGTATATGTCTGGAATATTACTTTATACTGGTGGGATACTTACCACAGCATGCTCTTTAACTTAGAACATTATTAGAAATTCAGAGAAAACCATAAATGTCACATTTTAGCATTTTCATAAGCATTGCTGTATATATTGACTGAGGAAGCAGGTTATGCAACAGCAAACACCAAATTAATTTAGGAAGTTTCATAAATTAATTTGCAACAGATCATTCATACTCACTGTAAACACTGGATCTCATTTTTTTTTTTAATTTAGTAGACTGATGAGGGAAAGAAAAGTAGAGGTATTGTTCCAGAATTATGAAAATTGTAGATACAGTTTTATGAGGAGCAGAGTTGGGTAGGACTCAGCAGTGTCATATATTTGGAATGGCCAAATATAAAGGGACCACATGGTTATGTAACCCCAGAGCATGGCGCACAGCAGTTACAGAAGGTGAAGTTTCGGGCTTACTGTCAGGTAGGACTGCGTAATATTTAAAGGCATTCAGCAATGGAAATGCTTGTTTTCCTGAATTAGAAAACTCTGTTCCCATGCTGTTCATTTCTTTTTCCTGTTGTTATTTTTTTTAAAGCTACTATTTTCTGTTCTTTTGTTTTTTTGGCCATGCCGTGCGACATGCAGGATCTTAGCGCCCTGACGAGGGATTGAACCCATGCCCCCAGCATTGGAAGCACAGAGTCTTAACCACTGGTCCACTAGGAAAGTCCTTGTTTCCTTCTCTTTTAAAGAATTTTTATTTATTTTTGGTTACCCTGGGTCTTAGTTTTGGCGCCCAGGCTTTCTCCAGTTGCAGCAAGTGGAGGCTACTCTTCATTGCAGTGTGTGGGCTTCTTATTGCTTTGGCTTTTCTTGTTGTAAAGCACAGGCTCCAGATGCGTGGGCTTTAGTAGTTGCCACACTCAGATTTAGTATTTTCTGTGTGCGGCTCTAGGGTGTTTGGGCTTCAATAGTTGCAGCTTCTGGGCCCTAGAGCCCTTGGGCTTCAGTAGTTGTGGAGCATGGGCTTAGTTGCTCTAAAGCATGTGGAATCTTCCTGGGCCAGGGATCGAACCCATGTCCCATGCATTGGCAGGCTCAATCCTATCCACTTCCACCAGGGAAGTTCCCCCCCTTTTTAATTTACCTTTTTATTTTAAATAATTCCAAGTACGTTATGAAGAAATTAATTTGTTATTAAACTTGCTCAATTTTCCAAAATAATTTAATAAAGACATGAAATAATATATATTAAACATTAGTAAAATACCATATAGCAAGTAAATATGATACTAAAAGCAATATATTATCTAAAAATGTGTAATATAAAGGAAGTCAATCTACTCAGTATTAAAAAACCACCTAAAAAAAACCCACCTCAATTCGACCTTTTTAATTTAGCATTGGTCAAATTATCCATCAAACATGATTACATCAAGGCATATACTTGGCACATGGGGTTGCTGAATTAATATTGAAAATGTTACTGTTCAGGGCATTTAGTTGACATAAGAATTATTCATTCATTCTTTGATTCAGTAGTATTTATTGGATTTACTACAAGTCAGATGCTGTTCTAGGCAGTGATGAGACAATCTTGTATGTATTAGGCAAAATTCTTCTTGTGATGAAACATTCTAGAGGAGGAATGAGTAATTAAGTTGATTTTAGCAAATGAGATAATAAATGAAATCCTCTGTTTAAAAATAAGCAGACCCTCTCCAGTATGGCTTCTAGAAAACTCATATCCTAATATCCTGGAGGATCCTCCTTTCAGAACAAATTGTCTTTGGTGGCTCATGTTTGATCTTAGGACATGAAATTCGTACGTAGCCATGTTTGTTTTAATATAAAAATAAAAGCGCATTTTTGGTTTATTTTCAAAACCAAGCATTTACATGCTGCAGATACATGTAGAAGATGGCTTCTGTCCATCCTGTGGCTTCTCATACACCCAGCACAGTGACTTGTGTTCTAGAGAGTTCTCAGCCTCCAGCGTGTCAGGCAGCAGAGATATCATTCTTGTGCAAACTAGAGATTGAAATCTTATTTAAAAATAAAACATGTATTACATTTTTTTTAACACAAAGAGATTTTAAATGCAAACAGTAAATGGCTCAGCATCTTCTTGCTCAGAAATAGAAATTTAAAATGATGAAAAAAAAAGGGGAGGGGGACAGAACAAAATGAAAAAAATGACCCCCACCCAATTGCCCTCCAATTTAACAATAGTTAAGAAGGGTTTTTGTAATCCCTGTAGAAAAAAGTGTTTTTTACTCTTATCTGTGTATGTGTGTGTGTGTGTGTGTGTGTGTGTGTGTACCTATACATTTACACAATAGGAATGTGGTATGATTACAATTAGGGATTCCCTTGTGGCTCAGATGGTAAAGAGTCTGCCTGCAATGGGGGAGACCAGAGTTCAATCCCTGGGTTGGGAAGATTCCTTGAAGAGGGAAATGGCAACCCACTCCAGTATTCTTGCCCAGAAAATTCCATGGATGGAGGAGCCTGGTGGGCTACAGTCCATGGGGGTCGCAAAGAGTCCAGACACGACTGAGCGACTTCACCTCATGATTATAATAAGAAATACATAATACATGTTCCTGGCACAGAGCTCCTAAAATGCTTGGATTTCTTAAGTGAAGAGAGTTGGAAAGGTTTCTTTTGTTATGCTAACTAGGAGACTTCTGGAAAACCCCTCGTTAACCTGAGACTGGTTGCCAGAGGATCAGAGATGAGAAGGTTGGACCTCTTGGGGTGGGGAGTGGGGCTGGAGTTCAGTCATTGAACTCGCCAGTCGATTCAGTCACTGATGAATCGGTTCATTGAACTATTTGGTTCAGTCACCAAGGCCAGTGTTTAAATCAATCATGCTTTGTAATGGAGCCTCCATAGAAAACTAAAGGATGGGTTCTGAGAGCTTCTGAGTTGGTGAGCACGGGACGTGAAGAGAGAGGAGTGTGATCAGAGGGCATGGCAGCTCCCTGTCCCCATACCTTGCACTCTGGCTGTTCCTGAGTTATGGTCTTTTATGATCTAAAATAATTCTATAATATAATATAAAGCAGTAATGTAGTGAGTAAGTTGGTTTCCTGAGTTTTGTGAGCTGCAAAACTAGACTGGACTGGTCATGGAAAGCTCTGATTTAAAACCAGTTGGTCAGAAGCACAGGTGACAGCCTTGACTTTTGATTGATTTCTGAAATGAGGACAGTCTTACGGTCCTAAATCCTTAGTCTGGGGAATCTGATGCTATTTCCAGGAAGATTGTGTCAGAACTGAGTTGAATTGTAGGATGCTGTGGCAGCAAGCATGGGGACACTCAGGCCACCTAGAAGTGTGGATGTTATGTGTGTTGGAAGCTTCTTGGAGTGACAGTGCCTAAGCTGAGTCACTAAGATAAATGGGAGTTCCCTGGGTCGAGGAAGGCAGAAAGGCATTCCAGGCCAAAGAGCAAAGAGGTAAGAAACAGCATGAGTGCAGGGAATCAGAGGTGGTTTGGTGCTGTCACAATATAAATTTTGAAGCATTAATGAGATGGATGGAGACATGGTCATGGAGGGCTTTGCACTTCATGCTGAGGAACTGGGAATTCCCCTTTAAGTTAAGGGATATGCATGTCTTTATATATCAATTAAAAGCTCTCTATTTACCTGAAACCTTAGTCAGCTGTATCACCAATGGTTATCAGAGCCCGCTGCATGGTGAATGATTTCAAATCCATCATCACTGTCAGGAAAACAGCTAAGAAGAAGATGGCCTGCAGCATCTTTGGATACCTAAGATATCTCATCACTGTCATCACCATCGTTTTATAAAACGTAGGAATATAGTCAGTCCACGTAAAATATATTGCTTGGGTTTGGGTTAAAAGAACAGGATGAAGTGGTAGTATGACTCATCAGTATGATCTGATGAGTCATAGTTGATACTTATTTTACTTTGACTTCTGAGTCTTTTTCCTTCTGATGTTCCATGTGTTTTTTGTAAAGCTGGAGAAAAACCATTAGTGATCCTAGTATAATATTGGCAAAAGACACCAAAAAGAAAAAATTTGAAAGAAGAGGAATCCAAATGAGAATACCTCATTCATTTGCTAAAAATAGAAATTGGTTCTAAGCATAAGATAGAGTCTAGAAATAAACATTGTGGGAAAGATGCATTTTTTAAGAAAGGAAGGCAGAGTTCCCTATTGATCTCCCCACAACTCATTTGTTTATTCACTTTCACTTATTTTTCTCCACACATAAAACTTTTTCCTGAATCATCCATAGTGGGATTCCAGGAAGCTGCATTAAATATGTTACTATAGTTTACGTTTGTCATCTGTGATGTTTTATTTAGCCGAATCTTTTTTTTCCTCTGCTCCCTGTATAACACAGAAGACCATATGCCAGTGTCCCTGCCAGGGAGCAGAGGTTTCCCTGGTCTGTAGCTGTGCCTGTGTTGATGCCACAGAGGAGCAGTGGTCCAGTGCCATCTTTTATTGATAAGGCCAGCAAAGGAGAAATCTAATGAAATTATCAAAGCTTTGAATTAATTATGAGCTTGAATAGGAGCGTTAAGCTCTCTGGAGCCAAGGATCTCATTACCCATGCACTCTCATTGCATTCTCTTATGGAGCAGAAGGCATTTTCAGCTACATCTCTTAGCTTGGCTTTGGACCTTATTCAAACTTGGCTAAACTGACATCCTCTTCTTACTACAGTGTGGCTGCTAATGTCCGTGATGATTAATTTAATTTAATTCTGCTCTGGATCTACAGGAGATGTCAATGGACTTTCTCTACCCCCTCCTTCTGGCTTTTCTTATTTTTTCTTTCTCTCCTTTCTTCCCCCATCAAATTGGATATTATATGAGTTTTTTTCTTTTTGGAGTCACGTGAGAAGCTTTCAGAATTCAGGTATAGCTTCATGGAATATAGTGATTTATTTAAAGCTAAGAACTTTAGTGTATCTACTATGTATTCCCGGGATATGTAGGTAAGCAGAAAGTCAAATATTTCTTCTTCAAATTTTGAACACCAAATGGAACTTTTTCTTTCTTGTTTCTACTTTAGAATTAATGGTGTAGCAATAACTTCCATGGGCTTAACAACTGTTCACATTTCTAATGTGTGTTGTATGAGAACTGCAGATCTCACTTTGTGAGTGTAGCTCATAGAACTTATGCTTTCTGATGAAGAGTAGTTCATGTTTGTTTGCTTTACAATTCTGGTATTCCTTTTCCCAATAATTTGAATTTTCTTTCTTTCTTTTCTTTCTTCCTTCCTTTCTTTGCTTTTGCTTCTTCTTTTTTTCTTTCTTTCTTTTTTTGGGTGAATAAATCAACCTGTGACTGTTTTAAGTCTAAAGTAGCAAAATCAATAACAATAAGGCTTTGATTTGCTATTGGTGATGGTTTTGTGTGTGTGTGTGTGTGTGTGTGATGGTTCTTTAGTACTGTCATATAGGTTCAAAGCATCTCATGGCAAGCCTTTTTTGCTTGCTTTTGAGACCCATTATTTATGAATTCCTAAGCTGTAGTTCATCCATCTCAGTAAACGACAAGCCATTGGCAATTATTGTAAGCAGTGACTAACTTTGCTTTACGGAGTCAGTGTTTTAAGGTTTTGAATATTGAGGGGGTGGGAGAATGATAGTTTTTGCTTTTCCTTTTCCTATTTACTTTCAGTGAGTTTTTCCCCCATTTATTTTCTCTATAGGCAGCTGCAATATTTAATTCAGCCTTTGGAAGTTTTTTGGTAAGTAAACATGATTTAATTTGTCTTTTATAACTTTTATTGTGATGTTTGTATGAAAGGTTTAGTGAAAATTGGACATTTTTTTTTATTATTTGGTTAAATATAAAAGTTTTTGAATCCTGTCATGTATCATTCTCCACTGTAAAGAAAATTAGTTAATAAATAAAAGAAATGTTCTCTTACAATATAATTTGGAGTCTTGGGTTTAATATTCCATTTAATGGATTCAAGGAATCAATTAAAACACTATGTGTCTCCTTATAGAGGTTTTGTCAATATATTGATCATTTAATGAGGTCTTTTAGATTATTATTATTTTGTATCAGTGGAACTGAGGATTTTGAAAAGGAAACATGATCCAGCTGGTCAGAAAGGGAATGCTAATTTACTTGTGGACATGTCATTTATTTTGTACATTTCACTGTCAAAGAAGCTACTGTCTTAGATACTTCTGAGAAATCTATGTTATTTGAAATGAGGAAATAACTAATGAATAATTTGCAAGAAAATACAGTATTTTTGACATGTGAACTATAAATTGTATATAAAAAGATTAAAATAGTTCATTTTTCATAAGTAGAAATATTGTAATTATAAGGACAACTCTATTGTAGCATTTTTAAATCATTATCTCTGAAGCAGATGATATAACAAAGATTTTGTTTGTGTAATGGAAGACTGAGAAAGAACCTGAGTTTTCTGTCAGTTGAGGGTTTTATTTATACCCTCCCTAAAACTTTGCTCAAAATTCATGAAAACAAATTAGAATATTGTCTTTTTAGATATACAGCTCATTAATAGGTATGTGGTGCAGTGATTTACAAAGAATTGAGCGTGAAATCAGTGAGGTATATAAACTAGTTCATGAGTCTAAGCAAAATATCAATTACCTCTGTTTAAAATGTTCTTTATGTCACTTGTTATTTTATGTTTTTAAATGTAGTGTTGAAGTTTAAAACATATTGTTACATGGTGTTAATTCTGCACAGTGCTGTGTAACTTGTAATGTCCCAATGTTACAGAGCTTTTAGTGATGGACCTGCAAAATATATGCTTAGATTCTATCTTATTTTTAAAGAAGTAGTAATGTTATTCTCCATGGTGTATTCTTATTATTGGGTTTTAGAAGAGAGATAATAGAGTCTACTTAATGAAAATGATCTTTGGAGCCTCTTATTTTAGACTCAGTAATATTTTGTGGTCATTATTTCACGTATCCAAGTATTATTTTCTGAATGTTGTCACAATTGATAACATACTGTCTGTAAGATATGTCCTTGTTGGAAGCCAGTTTTTTTTTTAATATGGTTAGATTCATATATATCCACTATCAAAACATGGTTTCTTAAGCTGGATCTCTTACTCTTTCAAATGCCTAGTGTAAGTGAGAAAATAACTTTGAGGCAATTGTCCGAGTAACTAAAGCAAAATACAGTCTCGCAGTTGGAGGACAAGCTCACTAAGGACAGTCTGAGCTGTGCATTGACTGTATGAACAATAAATATATCATGATATTTGTTCTACCAGGTCTAATTCTTTCATAAAATCCAGTGAAGTCAAGATTGTTCTAGGGATTCTTTGGGATTTCTGTTATGCTCTTTCATTTTTAAAAAGTCATGCATTCTCACCCCTTAGTCTTTTGCTCTTTTTCGTCTCTTCACCTTTTTACATTAATGGGTCAATCAAAAGTATTCATTGAGCTCTTACACACACAGGTGGTTTTCTGATAACTGTAGAGTTGCAAAAAAATATGACATCATCCCACTCTTCTATGGTGGTAACACAGAAGAAGTAATACAAAAAGCTAAGAAATCAAACAAAAGATGTTACTAGATGATATATGATCATCAGATATGAACTCTGGGTTGAAAGGTTGGACAGAAACAGTTTTGCTGTTGGACCTTGAAATGTGATAGGACTTAGCTAGTAAAGAAGAAAGGAGAGGAAAAGGTGTGAGCAGTGGCAGAGAGGCAGAAGTGATTCCATTTTTTTCCTCTCAGTCCTTTTTCTTTTCCAAAGCTAAAACTTACCAGAAGGGTTGAGAATAAAAGTTAGGATTGGAGATGTTTTGTTCCAGTATTATAAGAGAAATAATTCTATTTTCACTTTTTTGTTCTTCTCTGGTGGCTCAGACGGTAAAGCGTCTGCCTACAATGTGGGAGACCGGGGTTCGATCCCTGGGTCGGGAAGATCCCCTGGAGAAGGAAATGGCAATCCACTCCAGAATTCTTGCCTGGAAAATCCCATGGATGGGGGAGCGTGGTAGGCTACAGTCCACGGGGTCACAAAGAGTCGGACACGACTGAGTGACTTCACTTTGACTTTTCATAGTTACAACAAACCTTATGAACTATATGCAAGTCTGAACTAAATCAGTTAGAACTTCAATCAGTTAGTTAGACTCAGCTTGTTTACCTGAAAAAAAGATGATAGTGACTTGGACAAGATAAAAGTTTGTTTCTCTATTATGTAAAATTTGGAAAGAAGCTGTCCAAGTGTAGTATGGGAGCTTCATGGTCAGAAAGAGCTTTCTCTTCCAGGATACATAGCCTCATGGTCCAAGATAGCTGCTGGAGCTCCAGCCTGAATAGCAAGGGCCTTACCTTGGGAAAGCACGAAAGAGCTCTCCCCAAGCCTATGTCTGCTTTCTTTAAACAGCATTCCTAGAATTCCAACACCATACTTGAAGTAATATCTTATTGTAGAACTTAGCCTTATGGTCCTACCTAGCTACTGGAGAGGTTGGGACATGTGGCAATTTGATAAGGGCTATAAATTGGATTTCTTTAACTCAGAAGAAAGAATATACAAGAGACAGCTAGTCCTTTCTGTGAAAGAGCAGTGTACAACACTTGTCAAGTGTTTCAATTAAGAGATTAAGCTCCATTGAATAATATGAGATGGCTTCAGGGAGAAGCTGGTGCTTGAGTTGGGCTTGGAAAAAGGATTTATTTCAGAGGAAGAAAATTCCAAACTATGGCCTTCATGTTTTATTTTGTTACTCCTAAAGGGTGGAATTTGTTAGAGTGTTTTTTAGAATATTTTCTTACATATGAAAAACATCCATCTATCCTTAAAATTTAGGATTATGGATAGATAGTATCATGGATTCTTGAGTCAGATGGTCTGGATTTTAAATCCTTTCTTGACTGAATACTATTCTAACCACAAAACCTTCCCTATGTATAAAATGAGGTAATGGTAAACTGTACAGTTGAGGTAAGGATTAAATGGGATAATCTATATAAAATGCTTGAATGATGTAGTAGAAATAACTGGTCTAGGTTTTGTCCAAGTTCTAGCGTGGATTGTTGGTGCATGACCATGGACATTCATAAAATGAAGAAACAGGTTATCTGTGACCAAGTCCTATAATTCTGAAATACTGATTCAGTGATTATTCTCTAGTTTTGAGTGACTATTTCTTTTGTATTTGCAACATAGAGTTTGAGAAGGCTGTTTCCTTCAGATTACATTAAAACTTTGAATGAATGGCTTTTATAAGATGAATTCTTGAAGAAGGAACTCTTTGGGCATCCTTGTTGATTATCAGATATTGTGTGTACATGCTTAGAAGCTCGTCATGTCTGACTCTTTGCTACCCTTTAGACTGTAGCCCACGAGGCTTCTCTGTCCATGGGATTTCCCAGGGAAGAATACTGGAGAGGGCAGCCATTCCCTTCTCTAGGGCGTTTTCCCAACCCAGGGATTGAACTGGCATCTCCTGTGTCTCCTGCATTGCAGGCAGATTCTTTACCTACTGAGCCATCAGGGAAGCCCTTCAGACATCTAGATATACCAAATAAACTACTATACATGTTTATTATAGCTAGTCTAATAATGTCCCAGGTCTAATTAAAACACTGTTTTTAAAGAACTAATTGTTACAGAAAACTTTGTTTTTAAAATGTAGCTAGGCTGGTAATAACTAATGATAGATGAATTCAATTTACATAAATTTCAGACCAAGAGAATATTTTAAAATTGTGCCACAGAGGATTGCTTTAAGTTGAGAAGTTAATGTTATTATCTACTCCCCTCATTTAAATTGTTTGGTTTACAATAATTGTGGAGCATAATAAGTGTACTGAGATTTCCCTCTTGATGAGACTTTAATAAAATTTGATAGTTAACCACCCTGAATAATGAAAATGTTATGAAATTTTATATGTATATATGTAAATATATTTCTTTGTCAAGCCATGTATTTCAAGTCCAACCATTTCATATATTACTTCCTCATCAAAAGAAAGATGAAAAAAAATAGATTTAGATATTGGCAACTTTTTGAAAAATTCCAGTTAAAGAATCATTTCTTTGAAAGAGTCAGCTGTGTTGAAAAAAAAAGATCACATGATTTGTTAAACCGTTAGCATTTTTGATTTGGAGGCTACTTCCAGTGTTTCCATGTCTTAAAGAATTAGAAGTTAAAGTTTAAAAGGAAAAAGTAGACGTCTTTCTTTTTAGATCCCTCAGTCTATTTTATTATTTTTGGGAGCTCCTAATCTTAAAGGGAAACCCTGCTGCTGCTGCTGCTGCTAAGCCACTTCAGTCGTGTCCGACTCTGTGCGACCCTATAGACGGCAGCCCACCAGGCTCTTCTGTCCCTGGGATTCTCCAGGCAAGAACACTGGAGTGGGTTGCCATTTCTTTCTCCAATGCATGCATCATGCTAAGTCGCTTCAGTCGTGTCCGACTCTGTGTGACCCCATAGACAGCAGCCCACCAGGCTCCTCTGTCCACGGGATTCTCTAGGCAAGAATACTGGAGTGGGTTGCCATTTCCTTCTCCAAAGGTAAACCGTAGTGAGTAACAAAGTGAATATGCCAAACTGAGTTTCTAATAAGTATGTTATACAACATTATAGCAATTCATGGCAACATGAACGTAAGGAGTTCTGAAATGGCAGCAAAGAGTCCTAAGCAAAATTAAGTGAATTGATAACACCTAGTCTAATAAAGATCTTTAAGAATCACTATGTACTTTCTAAATCTCATATAAAATATCAGGAAATAGGTTTCTTTTACATAATTCTCCTTTGAAATAGCCGTTGCTGTAACCAGCAGAAGCTATTCTAAGACGAATAATTGTATTTCTTTTTATGCTAGACCACGGGTTAAAAGAAACTGCGTACCTTGAGCTGAAGAACTAACCAGCACATATTCTTCCCTTAGCCAACTGTTCTGTCTTCCCTCTTTGCTTTGGTTAATTGGCTATGACTGCCCATCCTTGTAGAAAACTTTAAGAATTAACTGATACTATTATTATAGTTGCCTAAAGAAGAAAAGTCTCAAACATAAACACTGTGTTTTAATAACATGAGATACATGTTTATCCCCTTTATTTTTCCTTTCTTGTACAAAAATGTGCTCAGCCACACACCAAATGATTAGAGAGGAAGCACATTAACTTTGTTACTCATTGATTATTGTGCAACACTGCTTTTTAAAAATCAGATCAAGAACCTCAAATATTAATGAAGAAGGTTAAGAGTGGTACCATACAAGACTTAATTGTTAACTTGGTTTTTCTTTCACCTAAATCTAGAATGTCGGTTTTTAACTTAGTTTATGTTTATGGAATACTCATTTTGTGCAATACTGAAAACTATGGCTGATTTTTTTCCTTAATTTTTTTTTTTTATAAAATCTTAAGCAACCCGAGTCATTCAGTTTAGATCTTAGTTTCTCCGCAAAAATTCATGACTTGTTTATAATGCATGATACTGAATAATGCAAGCAACTGAATTTTTGAGCAATATTCAGTACTACCTTCAGTTCAGTTCAGTCACTCAGTCATGTCCAACTCTTTGCGACCCCGTGGACTGCAGCATGCCAGGCATCCCAGTCCATCACCAACTCCCAGAGCTTGCTCAAACTCAGGTCCATTGAGTTGGTGATGCCATCCAACCATCTCATCCTCTGTTGGCCCCTTCTCTTCCTGCTTTCAATCTTTCCCAGCATCAGGGTCTTTTCCAATGAATCAGTTCTTCCCATCAGTTGGCCAAAGTATTGGAGTTTCAGCCTCAGCATCAGACCTTCCAATGAGTGTTCGGGACTGATTTCCTTTAGGATTGACTGGTTTGGTCTCCTTGCAGTCCAAGGGACTCTCAAGAGTCTTCTCCAACGCCACAGTTCAAAAGCATCAGTACTTAAGTGCTCAGCTTTCTTTATGGTCCAACTCTCACATCCATACATGACTACTGGATGTAAGTACTACCTTACAGGATGCTATTTCAAGTTTATCATTTTATTCCTAAGGACTTGATAAAACCCATCCTGGGCTTTAAATAACTTTAAATAACCCATCCTGGGCTTTAAATAACTTATGAACTGTATTTAGACAATAGGAAGCTGGTTTCTACCTTTATAAAACAAAATCCATCATCATTTTATATGTTTCATTTGTTTACCTCCTTGAGTAAATGGACACCATGAAGCTGGATTGCTGAGACCAGACTACTTTCTCTTTAAAAAGTACCATTGGTTCAATTAGCAGTATGGCACAAAATAGGAAAATAACGTATAAAATTAACCCATATATACTCAGAGCCAATTAGATTCAAGGAGCTTTTCTAGATACTGGAGCAAATAAATAAAACATAAACATGTGAATAGTAAGTAACAATAAATTAAGACAAAAGGAAGACATGAATTGCTTTCAAGACAATGTTTTCCAAGTTTCAGGCACCCTTATGACTTGACATGTCAACATATTATTTGTATTATCAATTAAATAAAACTGACTTTTAAAATTTAAATTTATTTTAAAGCCCGAATCTACATCGCTCAGCAAATAAAAGCTAATCTTGTTGTGAACAGAAGGTAGCTGAAATTAAATGGAATGGAAAACAGCTATTAGAAATTTGTATTCTACTGTCTACACAAGACTGTGAGTCCAATGGCCTGTTCTGCTTCTGATAAGAAGTAAAATTAGCATCAGTACCAAACCAAGAACTGTCTCTTCCTGCAATCTGAAGGATTGAAAAAGATTTTTTATAAAGGAAGTTTTATCACTAATTCTCTGTGCGTTGCTTAAGTCATCTTGCTTTGACTTCCACTTTGAGCAACACTTTTCTAAGACCATGGAAGCACTGCTCTCTAGGGTCATTTCTCAATCATTTCAGCAAAGAGGCGACTTAAAACCATTTGGGGAGGTCAGATGAGGAAATGAGCAGAATCAGGGACTCTGGCAACATGACCATGTTCACGTTTCTCTCATTATAGTATTTTCTACCTGACACTTGTCTAGAAAAGCAGTATGCCTGTGTGCCAAGCTTATCTATAGAGGTAAAAGTATGCTATATTGCTTGAGTAAGGAAAACCCTGTGATAGCTGTATTTGCATTCATTTCTCAAACAAACTTTTATCTGAAGTACAGTCATTGTAAATAAAAAATGGTCTTTGTTACTTCATAAAAATGTATAGAATCCTTACCTACTCCATTATAGCAGTATAATGCTCTATGCAGTCTGACAGGACTTGTGTAGCAAGTAAATGCATTAGTCGCAGTGACCATTTTTCTTGCAAATTTGTGACATAGATTTAATTATAGGAATGACCAGCAACTTACAAATCTAATTTTGGTGGAGGCTGAGGCAACTTTTTTTTTTTTTTAATAATGATGGATTTTTTTTAAAGCAATGATTTCATTACTATTTAAAGAAATCTACTGGTGTAGAACTAGCCAATTGACTGAAGTTATTTTATTACCCTTTAACAAATGCCATGTACTTTCATTTTTATTTTTATTAATTATTAAAATGTCACCATTTCCAAACTGGAAAAGTATTTGCTGTTATATAGATTTAGGTAAAATAAATAAATATAAATTGGGTGGGGGAGGGACAGAAGATTTCTAAAGGGCCCTTAAGAAACAGGATCTTAATTGCTGGTTAAAAGCAGGACTATCCTTGATTTGAATTCAGCCCGACTACAGAACTGTTTAGTCTATAGCCATTAGTAAGAGATACCCACCACCTATTAATACTAAATGATGATAATGTGGTGGATAGTTCTCATTTCTTTGCTTTTGTTTCTCCAAGCTAAAAATTTACCATGATTAACTTAGTTATTGGTTATTAAGCTAATATCTGGGGAATCTGTGGATGATAGTGCGGTGAGTTAAACATCTAAGTTTCCTGTCGTCATCAGCATTACAGATTCTTAAGGTGAGAATATCAAGTCCCAAGACAGGGCGAGGGGATGAGGTAATAATTTTCCATTCTTCATATACCTCTTTGACTCAGATCTCACTGCCTTGCCACAACAAATCTGCACATGGGCAAAGAAGCAGAGGACATCTGAGGATGCATAAACTGTTTAAACTTGTGGATTCTACCAACCAAAAAGAACCTTCTCTTTAACTACTGGTCTTTAGGATGACAGCAAAGTTACATATCTAAGCTCCATTATGGACTAGGTTCCCAAGTAAGCATTTAGCACTTTTAGAAATTAATGTGTTGTTAGAAATGGTAGAATGTCATTTGGAATTAAGAAATCAAGCTTTTTTTAAAGCTCAATTCACTGCATGTCATTGTGTGACCTTATTTATTAGTGCAAATTAATAAGTGGTGGACTTCCTACTGTGTGCTAGGCTCTGGACTAGGTTTTAGAACTAACTAAATTGATCTAAGTCCACTGTCTTGGCATCAAGAAGTGTAAAATTCCTGGATTTAAATGGCATCGTAGTGTGTTTCTCAAGGCAACCTGCTTTTTAATCACCCCTAAATGATAATTTGGCCCCATGGAGTTTAAAGATCACTTATTTTAACTATAAAACTTCAAATAGAAGATTAGCACTTCCAAATACTAAAAAAAAGCTCTTTTTTTTTATTGCAATTCTAAAGAATACTGGATTTTGTTTGGTTATCTACCAATGTAGGTGTTTTTTAAAAGTAGCATATCAGATTCTAGATTCAGTTTGTAAATGTATCAGAAGCTGACTTAGGAAAGTACCTTACAATATACAACTTATTCTGTGGGAACATTGTGTTAAAAACTAACTTCTTAAAAACTATTATAATTGTAGTTTAGTTAGCCCTCAATATCCTCACCTTCCACATCCAAAAATTCAACCAAATGAGATAAAAAATATTCAGGGGAAAAAAAAAAAAAAGATTCCAGAAAGTTCCAAAAAGGAAAACAAATTTGCTGTATCAGCAACTATTTACATAACATTTACATTGTAACAAGGATTTTATGTAATCTAGAGATGCATTGGGCTTCCCTCATAGCTCAGTTGGTAAATAATCTGCCTGCAATGCAGGAGACCTGGGTTGGATTCTTGGGTCGGGAAAATCCCCTGGAGAAGGAAATGGCAACCCACTCCAGTATTCTTGCCTGGAGAAGCCCATGGACAGAGGAGCCTGGCGGGCTACAGTCCATGGGGTCGCAAGAGTCAGACACACCTTAGCAACTAGAGAGAGAGAGACAGAGATGAATTAAAGTATATGGGAGGATATACATAGGTTACGTGCAAGTACTACATCATTTTATACAAGGGACTCAAGTGTCTGTGGATTATAGCATCCATGGGGTTTCTGGAACCAGCTCCCTGCAGATACTGAGGGATGACTGCATGTGTTTAATATATGAAGTCACCAAATCATTTTCCAAGTGGTTATACCATTTTACATTTCTACTAGGAATGCTTGGGGAATCTAGTTGCTTTATTTGCTGGCCAGTCCTTGGTACTGGCAGCACTTTTTATATCAGCCATTCTCGTAGACGCATGGGCCTCTCTGGTGGCGCCAATGGTAAAGAATCTGCCTGCAGTGCAGGAGACCTGGGTTCGATCCCTGGGTCGGAAAGATCCCCTGGAGAAGGGAATGGCTACCCTCTCCAGTATTCTTGCTTGGAAAATTCCATGGACAGAGCCTGGTGGGTACAGTCCACGCGGTCACAAAAAATTGGACATGACTGAGTGACTAACATTTTAACTTTTTATAGGTGTTTAGCTGAGCGACTTTACTTTCACGTTTCACTTTCATGCATTGGAGAAGGAAATGGCAACGCACTCCAGTGTTCTTGCCTGGAGAACCCCAGGGACGGGGGAGCCTGGTGGGCTGCCGTCTGTGGGGTCGCACAGAGTCGGACACGACTGAAGCGACTCAGCAGCAGGAGCAGCAGCAGTGATAAATCATTTTAGCTTTAAATTGTATTTCCCTAATGGCAAATGTGGAGAATGAAATGGCAACTCACTCCAGTGTTCTTGCCTGGAGAATCCCAGGGACAGGGGAGCCTGGTGGGCTGCCATCTGTGGGGTCGCACAGAGTCAGACACAACTGAAGCGACAGCAGCAGCAGCAGCAGCAATGGCAAATGATGTTGGATTATTTTTTATGTGCTTGTTTGCCATCTGTGGGGCTTCCCAGGCAGCGCTAGTGATAAAGAACCCACATGCCAGTGCAGGAGACATAAGAGAGGCGGGTTCAATCCCTGGGTCGGGAAGATCCCCTGGAGGAGGGCATGGCAACCCACTCTGGTATTCTTGCCTGGAGAATCCCATGGACAGAGGAGCCTGGTGGGCTACAGTCCATGGGGTCAAACAGAGTTGGACATGACTGAAGCGACTTAGCATGCACACATTACCATCTGTGTATCTTCTTGAGAGTGTCTGTTCAAATCTCCTGTCCATTTTTCATGGGGTTGTTTTCTTATAATTGGGTTGTGAATTTTTAAATATGTTTTTAACTTTAGTCATTTATCAGATAGATATTTTGCCAGTGTTTTCAGCCTATGTCTTGTTTCATTTTCTTAACTGTCTTTCAAAGAGCAGAAGTTTTAAATTTTAATTAAATCCATTTATTTTTCTTTTATGGCTCATGGTTTTTGTGTTCTCTAAGAAATTCTTGTTTAGCTCAGAATCACAAAATTCTTTGTCTATGTTTTCTTCTGGATGTTTTATAACTTTTGCTTTTTACATTTGAGGTCTACGATTCATTTTGAGCTAATGTTCGTATATGATGCTGTACATGATTTGGGATCCATTATTTTGTATATGATTGTAGAAGTTTAAAGTTCTGTCTAAGTTTATATCTGTCAAATGTGTCCACCTTTCTCTTTATGGATTTTCCCATAGTCTTTATACTTATAAAGCCCTTTCCTAATCACAATGTCAGATAAAATTTCACATTTTTCATATTTATTTTTGGCTTTATAGTCAAAATGCATATATATGTTTAAAAGTAAAGCTTGTTGTTTCAGGGTTCAGTAAATACAGATAACAGTTTGAAAGTATTTTACCTGATTAAGATATCATCAGTTAAAGAGGTCAGTTTCTGATGTTACTGTCCCTACCATTGTTTTCTCCCCTTGTAAGTCCATCTTTGTACTGATACTGTCATATCTACATAGTGACATACATGCTTGTCCCTGAAAATAATTAAATCAGTATTCATGACTGTTAAAAATTATTTCTCTGTATTAGGATATTACCCATGACATTAATACAATTACCTAAGATAAAATTATTTTTTGAGGTATAATTTGGAGATGTATATAGCAGAGTGATTGAAAATTATAGAAACATCCTTTTGATCTCTATCAATTTAATTTGCAAATATTCAGACACATTAACAGCAAAAGTGTTTCTACTTGGAGGATTGTTGAGTAAGGTGACTAGCTCTCTTAGAGTTTTAAATAATAGAAGACTTTAAAGAAATAAAATGTATGATTTTAAAAACCTTGATCAATTTGATTTTAACTTTTCAATTGAACAGGCTGTAGTCATCAGGGAAAAAGATCTCTTCATGATAAGACCATGACTCTTGGAAATTAAAGGCAAAATGTCACAGATCTCCAGACTCATGAGATGAATATTGATTCATATTTTACATGTCCACTGATGGTCATACTCTGAGTTTACAGTTTATACATCTTCATTTTCAAGAATCACATACTTGTTTACTTTTCCTGGGTAGTTTTTTCTGTGATGTTTCTAGTAAGTAGTGTAGTTAAATTAAAGATGCCCACTGTGGTTATAGTTTTACTCTAACAGCGCTTGGTTTAGTGGTCAGTATTTGTGGTTTAGTGTTTTTTACTACTCAGGCAATAATCTTACAAGTAATTATTTTCTAAAGTGTTTCTAGCTTTTCACTTGAAGGCTTGTGTTCTTTTTATCCATTCACTTAGGGATAATGTTTAACATTATTGTGCTTCTGGGTATTCTCAGGAGCCAAGGCGATGCAGCTAATCTTCTTTCTCACCATCCTCTGTGTCACCGTGAGATACACAGTCCTTACATACTACCTTCACATGCCATCCCTATGCCTCAGTGCCTTCCATGGCTCGTAACTGCCCACCACCCAGCCGGCCATTCCGGAGTTCTCTCTGTGGGACCCCACGCTTTCTCTCTCTGGCATCCTCTTTCATTCTTGTATTAACCATTGATTCACTCTTCTCCCTCTTCTCTAACATGTGGGGCTCCCACCTCTTTGCTTATACTATTCTCATCCTTTCTGTATCTTATCCATCTCTCAAAAGCTATCTGACCCTTCCAGCAAGTTCTCTAGCTTTTCTTTTATGGAATTTAGCTCTTGGGATGTATCTTTTTTTTTTTTTTTTTTTTTTTTTTTTTTTTTTTTTTTTTTTTTTTT